>NW_026997942.1:0-45633 GCF_035044405.1 Drosophila montana
TTACACCATTTAGGAGAGATAAATCAGAGAAAACAACTTTATCTTTTTGTCGAAATGATAGAACATTCAATGGTTCATTGGATTTGCAGAACAAAATGACCGACAGACAATATAGCACAATACAGTATATTGAATTATTTAAATTTTGATTTCTTCACGCAGTACTTAAAACCTGATATGAATGAATGGCTCACTTACATGGTTTTTTATGGGGTTATGGGGTGTCCCTAATCTTATATTAGTTAAGTATCCGCCGAATATGCTGTCTCCCTCGCTGCAGTCGGAAACAACAAAATCTTTCAACGTTGTCCAGATTAGGTTGCCTCCTATACTGGTGACAAACCTCTGCCCGAAGAGCTACAGTAGTTTCAGCTGACCAAGTTGATGTAGGTCAGGTACACAGCACTGCACTGCACTGCCGAATTTATTTTAGCGTTTGGCGCAGGTTTTAATATGCGCACTGTTGGTATCACAACACAGGTTCACGTTACGTCGATGGCCTTGAATACCGCACGGATTTTTCTTTCGGTTGGGAGCCAATTAGATATAAGTTAATTATTCGTTTTATTTTATTAATTTTTATTGAATAATTGATTCTTTAAGACATAACCGCTCGGGTTATGAATGAGTTATTAACCTTGGACGTGGTGTCGCAAGGCATACAAAATGAGAACTAAAGCTAAAGATAATAAAAAATTACTTATGAAGCTACAAACTATCAATATGAAATTACAAAATGCAAATTCATAGCGGCTGCAGAAACGCTTAGCTTGCGCCTCGTGCGTGGCCTGCAATGCAACGACATCCGGCCCAGAGCTGAGTCAGCGTCTGTGCTGGGGTCAAACCCGGTCGCGTTAACTTGTGTTAACTTATATACTATTCTAGAAGCTACATGTTAAGTTTGGTGACTCTAGCCCTTTTTACCCATTTTCAATGGGTTCAGGGTATAAAAAACGAATTGAAATAGCAGCACAAAAATCAATATAATCGCAATTGCAATGCTGTTGATAGAAATCAAAGCAGACGCGCATGAAATTTTTGGAATTTGAGCTTGCTGCCGCTGATACAAGAAAAGCCAAAACACTTTTTCTTTAATAATGTATGTATTTCTTAACCGATCTTGACGAAATTTACATCTTATTGTGCTATAGAACATTTGTGTATTCTCAAAAAGTAAATTGCATTTAAATTGTGGCTTATATTGGTGGGCAGCATAAATTGGTTTATTTACTTGATTTATAGCAACGAGGTAGTACCGGGGTGGTGGTGATAGCTAGAAAATAAAAGATACTTGATATATATACTATTATCAAAACTATATGTCAAATTTGGTGACTCTTGCTCTTATTATATACCAAAATTGCTCAAAAAACAGAATTTCGATATCGTTTTTTATCGATTACTTGAAAACGGGCAAGTTATCGAATATCGGAAGTCACAAGTTTCTAGCTCTTACAGGTTCTGAGATCCTTGCGTTAATACATACGGACGGATGGACGGACGGACGGACACACAGACAGATGGACATGGCTAGATCAACTCGGCTGTTGATGCTGATCAAGAATATATATACTTTATGGGGTCGGAGATGCTTCCTTCTGCCTGTTACATACATTTGCACAAATACATTATACCCCGCCTACCGATTTTCAATGGGTTCAGGGTAAAAAATAAAAAGAGAAGCCATCTAAGGTGGCTGATTTACACAAAAACGCCAACACCCGCATGGTCGACAGCTCAGAAGCTACAAACTGAGCTCGACTACCTGCAAAATGTCATTAAGCAGACTAAACCAAACACCGCTACTCATTCAGCGAATATTAAAATTGTAACAAACAAAACCACTAATAAAGTTGAACCAATTGCCCAAGTTAGCCTGCCGAAACCCAGGAGAACTTGTCCACAGGATTGCGAAGGCCCGCTTGTAAGCCCCTTCTGTGAATATACGTGCAGACATTGCACAGCCAGTGCTAGCACCAGCAACCAGTAAATACCTCTGCGATGACCGTCACCGGCCCTGTCTGAGACCATAGGCCCAGGTCATCAGCAGCAGCTAATCAACAAGCGCGAGGGGCACACCGCCACTTGCGTCATCGAGGGAGCATCAGCGTGACAAGCGAATATACAGCATTAATTTATATCCATATACTTTATAAACATACAATTTTTATAAAATTGAGCGGAACCATTTCTGTCCAATTAGAAGCATATCCTGTAAAGTAATGCGAAACAATAGGTAAAAATCTGAAAAAAAAATTATATATATATATTAATTTATGTATGAGGATAATAAAAAAGGTAAAACAGATATTATAACTGGAAAAAAGCCAGATATATATGGCATACGATTCCCAGAAAATTCACCAAACATACCCAAAATGGGTTTAATAGATACAAAGACAATGAACTCCACTGCAAATTTAATAAATAAAGTAGAGTCAAGTAAAGTAGATTAAGGATTAATTAACACGCTTTTAATAATAATCGTTGTAATTATGTGCTCAAATTTATTTTTCAAATTATACCAATTACACAATAAATGCCTGAAAAGGTAATATTTAGGTAAGGCTAATGATCTAGATAAATCTAGAAATAATAAATAAATAAAATTAAATAGAATCAACGATTATAATTAAAAATGGTTAAATAAAAAATAAATATTAAATATATAAGTAGGGCAAACGACCTTGATTTAAAAAAAAAAAAACAAGTAAGTCTTAATGAGAAAAAAGCGAATTCAAATAGCGGCACAGAAAACAATACAATCACAAGATTCTCTTTTCCTGGTTTGTAGAAAATGCGAGCGTTAGACTCGTCAATGCGTGCTTTCCACCGCTTGATTTTAGCGTTTGGGTTAGAATCAGACACGGCGAAGGCCAGTGGATGGTGGTCTGTGAATATGTTGATGTCTTTTACACCGTATAAGTAGTGACGCAACTTGCCAAGGCCCCAAACGATGGCTAGAAGCTCTCTTTCGTTCGTGGCGTAGTTAACTTCTGGGCTTTTTAATGTCCTAGAGATCATTGTGATGTGTCGCCCTTCTTGGAAAAGTACTGCTCCAATACCATATTCCGAAGCGTCGGTCGTTAGATCAAACGGCTTCTTAAAGTCAGGATATCGAAGCATGACATCTTCGGATGCCAATATGTTCCGCAGTTTCTAAAAAGTACTATGCTGGTGATCAGAAAATTCGACTGGAATTTTTCGTGATCTATGTTTGCTGACCGACCCATTTTCACCCTTTAGGATGTCGGAGATGGGTTTCGCTATCGACGCAAAATCTTTAATAAAGCATCTATAATAACTTGCGAGTCCCAGGAACGATCTGACCTCAAAAACTGTCTTGGGCTCTGGGAAGTCCTGAATGGCCTTAACCTTGTCCGGGTCCGTTGTTGCACCGTTACTAGTGTCAACAAATCCAAGGAAATGTACACTCTTCTTAAAAAAGCGAGATTTTTCCTCAGATACCCTCATATTTGCTTCATACAAGCTCTTCAACACCCAGTCGACATGTCTGACATGGGATTCTTTATCTTTCGAGTAGACGTAAATTGACTTGCCGATCTGTTCTCGCAGTATGTCATCAATCGGCCTTTGGAAAATGCGGGCGGCATTTTTCAGACCGAAAGGAAGTCGACAGAATTCATACTTCCCTCCGTTTACCGAAAAAGAAGTTTTCTCACGGTCGCGCTCTGCGGTCGCGCTCTGTGCCCTTTTTGTCAACCACCCAAATGCGGTTGTTATAGGGAGAAACGAATTATTTTTAAAAACGTTTCTCTTGTCAGGGCAGGTGCGTCTGCGCAATCTACGTTGGTGAAATTGACATCCACACACCTATGGTACAATATTGGTTCGTAATTATTGCCAAACTTGAGTTGGCTGGAGCTTAGGCAAAGCTCTGCCCCGACTTGTGTTAACAGTAGCTTTTTTTCCAAACATTGATACATAGCACTTTTCTGAAATCTTGGTAGTGCCATGAATAGAGTGGGTGGAAAATGGATTATCGACTGGGCGGACTCCTTTCAGGCCATGGTGCGGACGGATGTAATTTTTGCCGCACCCGTGTCAATGAGGAACTTCATCTGAGTCCCCGCTACTTCCCGCCTGATGAAGGGCAGCAGGGACCTACCTCTAAAAAATTGAGGGCGTCAGAGTCCCCGTCCGAATCGTCAGCTATATGCGCCTCAGCATTTTTTGCTGCCGCTGCATACCCCTCAGATCCACATTCTTGGTTCTGAGTTGTGTGATTTACCCTTTGGCGTGGTGTTCGTTCTCTTGTAAGCCTGTGTTTTACTCGAGTTGACGTACGCTGGCGTCTGGGATGGAATCAGAACTCTAGACATTGAAGGGTCAACGTCCATTGGTTGCTGATCATTACTGCCGTTGCTTTGTCTACCACTACGCTGGTCGGTCTGTTTGGGCTGTTGGGGCTTTTGTTGCCGTGTGTAATGTGGGTTTTTCGCAAGGGTAGGCTGTGCCTCGAATGCATCTGGGCCCTTTTGTCGTTGCTGGGATTGAGGCTTTTGGTCGGGTTTCCGAGCCCTATCCTCAATGCTTCTGGGATAGTTGGTTGCAAAAGTGTATCTGTCGTGATTGGCATCGATTTCCTATGCGAGTGCTAAAGCAGAGCGAAGATCGAGCGGATGTGCCGCAAATAGAACATCGGAGAGACTGCGCCTAAGGCCAGAGATAAATATGCGCAAGGCATCACCTCTAATCTTCTATGAGTAAAGTGAGTTTCTTCTCAACTTCGTCATAATATTGAGGAAAGGTGAGTTGTCCTTGTCTGAGGGTGCCCATTTCTTGTTCGATAACATGAACTTGAAGTTCTCCTTAAGAGCTGCATCTCTTTCATTGAATGCCTTTGCTTGTGCATCAAGCCCAGCTGAAACCGCTGACTCGACTAAATCCCTAAGTTGCTGGGGATCCATGTCTGTTCTGTTTGAATGTACTGGGTTTGGTTGATTTACACCATTTAGGAGAGATAAATCAGAGAAAACAACTTTATCTTTTTGTCGAAATGATAGAACATTCAATGGTTCATTGGATTTGCAGAACAAAATGACCGACAGACAATATAGCACAATACAGTATATTTAATTATTTAATTATTTAACCTGATATGAATGAATGGCTCACTTACATGGTCTTTTATGGGGTTATGGGGTGTTCCTAATCTTATATTAGTTAAGTATCCGTCGAATATGCTGTCTCCCTCGCTGCAGTCGGAAACAACAAAATCGTTCAACGTTGTCCAGATTAGGTTGCCTGCTATACTGGTGACACACCTCTGCCCGAAGTGCTCCAGTAGTTTCAGCTGACCAAGTTGATGTAGGTCAGGTACACAGCACTGCACTACACTGCCGAATTTATTTTAGAGTTTGGCGCAGGTTTTAATATGCGCACTGTTGGTATCACAACACAGGTTCACGTTATGTCGATGGCTGTGAATACCGCACGGATTTTTTTTCGGTTAGGCGCCAATTAGATATAAGTTAATTATTCGTTTTATTTTATTATTTTTTATTGAATAATTGATTCTTTAAGACATAACCGCTCGGGTTATGAATGAGTTATTAACCTTGGACGTGGTGTCGCACGGCATACAAAATGAGAACTAAAGCTATAGATAATAAAAAATTACTTATGAAGCTACAAACTATCAATATGAAATTACAAAATGCAAATTCATAGCGGCTGCAGAAACGCTTAGCTTGCGCCTCGTGCGTGGCCTGCAATGCAACGACATCCGGCCCAGAGCTGAGTCAGCGTCTGTGCTGGGGTCAAACCCGGTCGCGTTAACTTGTGTTAACTTATATACTATTCTAGAAGCTACATGTTAAGTTTGGTGACTCTAGCCCTTTTTACCCATTTTCAATGGGTTCAGGGTATAAAAAACGAATTGAAATAGCAGCACAAAAATCAATATAATCGCAATTGCAATGCTGTTGATAGAAATCAAAGCAGACGCGCATGAAATTTTTGGAATTTGAGCTTGCTGCCGCTGATACAAGAAAAGCCAAAACACTTTTTCTTTAATAATGTATGTATTTCTTAACCGATCTTGACGAAATTTACATCTTATTGTGCTATAGAACATTTGTGTATTCTCAAAAAGTCAATTGCATTTAAATTGTGGCTTATATTGGTGAGCAGCATAAATTGGTTTATTTACTTGATTTATAGCAACGAGGTAGTACCGGGGTGGTGGTGATAGCTAGAAAATAAAAGATACTTGATATATATACTATTATCAAAACTATATGTCAAATTTGGTGACTCTTGCTCTTATTATATACCAAAATTGCTCAAAAAACAGAATTTCGATATCGTTTTTTATCGATTACTTGAAAACGGGCAAGTTATCGAATATCGGAAGTCACAAGTTTCTAGCTCTTATAGGTTCTGAGATCCTTGCGTTAATACATACGGACGGATGGACGGACGGACGGACACACAGACAGATGGACATGGCTAGATCAACTCGGCTGTTGATGCTGATCAAGAATATATATACTTTATGGGGTCGGAGATGCTTCCTTCTGCCTTTTACATACATTTGCACAAATACATTATACCCCGCCTACCCATTTTCAATGGGTTCAGGGTATAAAATGAAAAGAGAAGCCATCTAAGGTGGCTGATTTACACAAAAACGCCAACACCCGCATGGTCGACAGCTCAGAAACTACAAACTGAGCTCGACTACCCGTAAAATGTCATTAAGCAGACTAAACCAAACACCGCTACTCATTCAGCGAATATTAAAATTGTAACCAACAAAACCACTAATAAAGTTGAACCAATTGCCCAAGTCAGCCTGCCGAAACCCAGGAGAACTTGTCCACAGGATTGCGAAGGCCCGCTTGTAAGCCCCTTCTGTGAATATACGTGCAGATATTGCACAGCCAGTGCTAGCACCAGCAACCAGTAAATATCTCTGCGATGACCGTCACCGGCCCCGCCTGAGCCCATAGGCCCAGGTCATCAGCAGCAGCTAATCAATAAGCGCGATGGGCACACCGCCACTTGCGTCATCGAGGGAGTATCAGCGTGACAAGCGAATATACAGCATTAATTTATATCCATATACTTTATAAACATACAATTTTTATGAAATTGAGCGGAACCATTTCTGTCCAATTAGAAGCATATCCTGTAAAGTAATGCGAAACAATAGGTAGAAATCTGAAAAAAAAAAATTTTTGTATGAGGATAATAAAAAAGGTAAAACAGATATTATAACTGAAAAAACAATATATATATGGCATACGATTCCCAGAAAATTCACCAAACATACCCAAAATGGGTTTAAGAGATACAAAGACAAATAAAGTAGAGTCAGGTAAAGTAGATTTACGATTAATTAACACGCTTTTAATAATAATCGTTGTAATGAATTGTAATGAAATCGTTGAATCCAAAATTCATGTGTGTACATGTATACCGAAATTCTTGTAATTTGCGCTAGCTGCTGCTAACACGTGCGCACATAACTTTTGTGATTCTTAACCGATCTTGATGAAATTCAGCAGTAGATCTTATTGTATAATGCTATAAAATATTCTTGTATTCTCAAAATTTCTATTGCATTTAAATAGTCGCTTAACTATTATTATTATTTATTATTATTTAAAAAACAGACAATCGGACATGGCTAGATCGACTCGGCTGCTGATGCTGATCAAGAATATATATACCTTATGGGGTCGGAGATGCTTCCTTCTGCCTGTTACATACATTTGCACAAATACATTATACCCTTTTTACCCATTTTCAATGGGTTCAGTGTATAAAAATTTTCTTTGAAATTTGTCTGTATGCATTAATATTTATGCATCTTTAAAAGGAACACCACAGAAGTAATAGCAGAAGTTTTTGTTAGAGATGCTAATTTCATGACTAGAATACAACAATTGGTCTCAACGACCTCAATAAACATATATGAACTAGGAAACAAATATATGAATACATTTGGTTTAGATTTTTCACCGTTAATACATTGCACAAGAACTCAAAAGGCAATCGTATTGACCACCATTCCCGGTGTTCAGGTCAGATCAGTAATAAGAGAACATTCCATACTAAGCAGAATCATAGATTTTGTAGTATTCATAAAAAAAATACAAACTAACCAAAAAAAAGGAGGGAACAAATAAAATAATTAATAAAATTATTCAGCAAATAAATTTCCATTATGGAACGGAAAGAAATCCGTACCACTTTTATTGAAATCAAAAACAAATTTTATAAATCTTAAAAGTCACAAGCGCAAAACAGAGTCATACAAGAGATTACTGTTAATGAACATGCTAAAATATTAGTAGAATGCTTTAATGAAGCACGCATACAAATACATGACAATAAGAAAAAGTTAAACTCTAAAAACTTGCCAGATGTATCAAAAGTCTTAGTCAGGCTTCGATCAAACTTGATATCAATAAAAGGTAAATATAACTTGGAACCGGTAAACAATTCAAATACCGATATAGAGGAAAAAGATTTAAGCGATTTAACAATTCCAGCAGTCTTACCAATAGCTGAATTTTCAGATCAAGATTCAGAATCTGATTTGAATTCCAGTGCAATAGAACAAAAATGTATTACAATGGCAGGCGAATCAGCTGCCCAAAGGGCGTACAGAATTTGATGGAAAAAAAATACATCTGAAAAGATTTATTACAATCAAATCAAATTGGTCAACCAGACCAAGAAACCCTATGAGAGCATTGCAATTGAAGTAATAAAATCAAAAATAATTGGCTCCACCCTCTACAAAGTCCAAAGTTCAAGAGAAAATTGTCAGTGAAACATATAACGTAGTAAAAGCAAAAATGGAGGCCTAGGTGCTGAACATGCTGACATCTTCAGTACCAAAGAAGCCATAACAACAATGACAAGAAATTGTGAGAATGGAAAGCTCAAGACAATTCTTGAGGCAGGCTCATTCAAAACAATGAATGTAACAGTAGCCAAATGCGTTCACTACAGCACTGAGATGCTGGTAGTATGAATTCCATTTTATTCACAAGAGGGCGACGAAACTTCCAAGGTAATACCAACAGAGGTAATTAGTGAGAAAGGGGAAACGGCTCATATGCTAACAACTCATATGGCCGTGGCTACTACCGTGGGGGTAATTACAACTACGGTGGTAATTATAATAATAATAACAGAGGTCGTGGAGGATCTAGAGGAAATAATCGTAATAACGGTAATTCTTACAACTACCAAAGAAACGACAATCTAGGAAATTCACAGAGACAGGGAAACAATGTTAGAGTAGCCCAAATTAATTCGGGAAACCAACAACCCCCTTTAGATACAAAGAATTAAAAAAGGTTCATTCAATAAACTTCAATCTCAATAATTTTGTCTCTTTTTATAATGTAGAATTAGGAAAGAAACTGATATTTTTACTAGATACAGGTGCAGATATCTTAATTCTAAAAGATGATTCCGATGTCTTTTATTACATCCAATTAAATATCACTATAGACACTCAAGGTATAGGTCAAGGAATCATAAAATTTAAAGGCCTCGCTCCAATAGAGCTACAAGCAGACAATATATACTTCATATAGTTGATGCAAATTTCGCTATACCGTGTGACGGAATAATAGACATAAATTTCATTAAAGGTCTTAATTGCAAAATATACCTAGAACCGTCCGAAGATTGGCTTATAATTAGACCAACCAATACAAACGTTTATCTTTATGTTCCAATAACATACAATTCTGGTAACAATTCAATACTTCTACCAGCAAGATCAGAAGTTGTCGGAAAAGTTGAACTAACTTCAAGTGAAGATAGTATATTAATCCCAAATCAGGAAATTCAACCTGGTATTTACGTTGCAAACACAGTTGCGACACCAAAAAATACATCTGTCCGATTACTAAATACGAACAGTAAAGACCAATTAATCAATATAAATAATCTGAACTTTGAACCACTTTCGAACTACGATGTAGTTCAAACTACTCCAGAAAACAGAAAAAAACAGTAATAGCTCAATTAAGTTAAAACTTTCCAAAACAATTTCAACCGCAATTAATAGAATTATGAACCAAGCATAGTAATATATTGGGACTTGAAACCGAATCAATAACAAATAATTTTTATAAACAAAAATTGAGATTGAAGGATACTGAACCAATTTATATAAAAAACTATCGGAGCCCGCATAGCCAGATTGAAGAATTTCAAAAACAAGTAGGAAAATTGATCTCCGACAAAATAGCCATTAAGAAATGGCTATTTATTTGACTATCGTCAAATAAATAAAAAACTCTTGTCAGATAAATTCCACTCCCTAGAATTGATGATATTCTAGATCAACTAGGTCGAGCAAAGTGTTTCTGATGCCTTGACTTAATGTCAGGTTTTCATCAAATTGAACTTGAAGAAATTTCAAGAAATATAACGTCCTTCTCGACGAGCAATGGCTCGTATCACTTTACGCGATTACCTTTTGCTTTAAAAATAGTACAAATTAATTTCAGAGAATGATTCTCTGGACTTGAACCTTCTTAAGCATTCCTTTACATGGATGATCTAATAGTTATAGGCTGTTCCGAAAAACATATGCTCAAAAATGTAACAGATGTTTTTGAAAAATGTAGGAATTACAATCTTAAATTGCATCCCCAAAAATGCTCATTTTTTAGGCATGAAGTGACCTTCCTCGGTCATAAATGTACAGATAAAAGAATCTTGCCAGATGACAAAAAAATTCGATGTCATATAAAATTATCCAGTTGGTGCGGACAGCGCTAGAAGATTTGTTGCATTATGCAATATAGAATATTTATTAAAAATTTCGCGAATTATTCCCGCCACATTACAAAGTTATGTAAAAAAAACGATTATCGATTATTTAAGAAAAAAATTTAATGAGCCCAACATTATTACAATACCCAGATTTCAGCAAAAAATTTTTAGTCAAAATCATAATGGACTCCAACTTCCAATAGCTTATTCATCACGTTTATTTACTAAGGGTAAAAGTAAAAAAGTACAACAGAATTAGCAGCAATACACTGGGCAATTACCCATTTTCGACCATATATTTATGGCAAACATTTTACAGACTGAGCAGACCACAGACCATTAACATATTTGTTTTGAGTGATCAATCCTAGTTCAAAATTAACACGCATGCGGCTCGAATTAGAAGAATACGACTTCACAGTCGAGTATCTTAAGGAAAAAGACAATTATGTAGCTGATGCGTTATCAAGAATAACCAACAAAGAACTACAAGACATTACCAGAAATATAATGAAAGTCACTACCAGATATCAAAGTAGGCAAAAATTCTGCGCAGGAGATAATATTTCTTTATTTTTATTCTTTATTGCCTATGCAATCTACATAAATGACGAAGTACGTAAGGTAGTGACCTTGCAAGTAAAAACTATGCTATGTTTCTTTAAACATGGAAAAACAAGTAAGAGGTTCTAGTCAGGAGCTCCCGACTAGGGGATACCCTGAACCCTCTTTCTCCAACACCAAATGCAGGTTTGCTTTACTAATAATAATGAAAAATTAACAACAAAATAAAAATTGTTCCCTTGGCAGGGTTGGAAGTCGCAACTAACCGCACCACTTGCCGCCGCCTCTACTCAATAGCCACACCAATAATTGACTTTTAATGAGAAAAAAACCAATTAAAATAGCAGTACAGAAAACAATATAATCGCAATTGCAATGCTGTTGATAGAATTCAAAGCATACGCGAATGAACGTGTGTGTGTGTACATGTATACAGAAATTCTTGAAATTTGCGATAGCTTCTGCTAACACGAGCGCACATAACTTTTGTGTTTCTTAACCGATCTTAACGAAATTTTCGACAGTATTGTAGAATAGAATATAGACTATTTGTATATTCTCAATAAATCATTTGCATATAAATTGTTGCTTAAATTGATGGGCAATACAAGTTGGATAAATAACAAGATTTATAGCTTTGCGGTGGTAGCAGGCAGGTGGCGATAGGTATAAAATGAAAGATACTTGATATATATGTATATACTCTGCTATAAGGTACAATTCTTATCGACTACTTGGAAACGGGGCAAGTTATCCAATATCGGAAACAAACTCGATATGCGCGGGCACTAGGAGGACCTACAGCTAAAACTAGTCTAGTCAGCTAAAACTAGTCTCTAGCCCTTATAGGTTCTGAGATCCTTGCGTTCATACATACGGGCAGACGGACATGGCTGGATCGACTCGGCTATTGATGATGATCAAGAAAATATATAATTTATGTGGTCGGAGATGCTTCCATCTGCCTGTTACATACATTTGCACAAAAACATTATACACAATAACACAATAAATTTGTACTAACAAAGAAATAGAAATATATAATTAAAAAAAATATATAAATTTTCTAGCGAATATTTTTTTCTTAAATAAAAATGGTTAAAAATTGAAACATAGGAAATAAAATAACTTCACTACGTTACGTTATTTTTCAAAAGGAGGGAGATGTGGTATGCGCATATATCGAATGCTCACTGTAGTCAAGTACAGTACAATAGTACACATATATATACAACTTATAAGTACAAAGACACTGTAGCACTTTGTTGCAGTGCGAGTGCGAGTGAAAGATGATCACCCACTTATGCTCTCTCTCTAGCGCTGTTAATAACAATATATATAAGATATGCATAATGCAGCCGCTCCGCTGCTGGCGTTACCGGCAGCGCAGCTACGCGGCCTTAGCTAAGTTAACATTAAGAGAACTTATAATAAAACATTCAATAAAGAACTTAAAAAGCGACCAGTCGTGTCGCTATATAAAAACAAAGCGTACATTACTTTTTCAATTGAGCAAACTTACTACAGTGAATTTAAAAGAAGAACATCATCAAGGTCGTTATAGAAGACGTGGAAAGTTGGCAAAACAGAGTGCAAAGTAAAGTGTGAGCGAGGACGCTCACAATGTGTAGGCATTGCCGAAACCGACGCAGACAGAAGGAAAGAGAAGAGAGAAGTGGAAAGTAATAGAAGGCTGGAGCAGAGTCGGCGTTTTGCTGTTACGCAGGCAAATGAGCCGGTGCGTAAGGGAAACGATCAAAGCAGCTGGTCATCTATGAGGAGCGCAGGCAAGTTTGCCAAGGCGTGAAATAGACAGCAGCAATTTCATGGTACGCTGGCAAGGTGGTCGTGCGTATAAGAAGGCTAGAGCAGCGTTGGTGTTGCCAGTTATGCAGCCAGATGAGCCGTCACGAAGCGACAGAGTGCTTAGAGGGAGTACTGCAGGTGCGCTGCATATTAAAAATTTTACTATTTGCGCTGACCTAACTGACTTAAGCAAGTGGTGTATCTTGCGCAGAAATCGTACATTATCAGACAATAAAAAAAGACACGGAAGAAATTAGCATACTTTTAACAAATTTACACCAGTTGAGATCAAATTAAAAAATAAACGGCCATTGGCGCTGTTGAATATAAGATACAAAAGGGAGCGTCCGTCAAAGCTGTTAAACTTGAGCTACAAAAGAGAGCAGCCGCTGTTGTTGCTAATTAACATAGGCCAAACTGAAGTTGTTGTGCTGAAAATTTACATCTAAGTATATCAAATCTAAATATAGTAAATAAGTATAATTTGAAAATCTAAAATTGAATTTACCGTATACAAATTTTGTAAAATAGAGATAAACAATATTTTTAGTCTTCGTGTCAATCAATTACGCGAAAAGTTAACAGAGTTGCAACTGAGTACTGCAGGACGCAAAGCTGAACTGAAGCAAGATTATTTGAACATTATGGCGTGGAAATAGAAGAAGAGGGTTCAGGTGATGATGTGTCGGTTAATACAGCACCTTTAATGCAGAGTCCTGAAAGAGCTAGATCGTGGATTACTTTGAAAAATTTTAAGGGTAGCGTGTATAAATTTGATGGGTCGAATTCGAGAGATATTGAACAGTGGGTGACTGAGTTAGAAGAAAGCGCTATAACGGTACAGTGGAGCGTCTAACAGTTATTTATCTAAGCCAAACAGTTGATTGAGGGTGCTGCTAAAGCATTTATTCGTAGTCAGGCTAATAACTGGGAGGTGCTAAAAAACGCATTGAAAAATTAATTTGAGGTAAGATTGTAATTAGCAGAAGTTCATACACATGTTGTACCAGGTGAGGATACAAGTTTTGAAGCAATTCTTGGCAGTACCATTTTGAATTAAATTAACTTGCAAGTGAATAAAAGGGGGACTGTATTAAAACTCAAAGTTTATGTAGAAAATAAAATGATCAGCGCTGACAGTAGTTCTTGTTTTGAGCTGTGTAATGAGTTTGAAAGTATGTGCATATTGACTTTGGACCAAGATGCGCATACCATCGAAATAGATTTGTCATTTGTGTTAGTTGCAACAAAAAGAGGTTAAGGTTGGAACAGTCGAAAGAAGTCATAGAAGTTTTAATGAATACACATGATTATACATATCAGTTGATAAAACGGATTGGTTCAAAACGACCTCTATGGCACATCCTTATTGTCCATATGAGGTAGTATTTGGTAAAACAAATAGCTTACCAAAACAATTTAATAGTATAGATAGCATAGAAGCAATTTATAATATAGATGATTACGCAAAAGAAAGTAAATATAGATAAGAAGTAGCATATAAAGGAGCTAGAATAATGACCGAAGAACATAAGAACAAGAAAAAGGAAATATATGATCAGAAAGTAAGAAACATAGATATATCAATAGGAGATAAAGTTTTATTAAAAAACGAATCAGAACATAAATTAGATTTTAAATATACTGGTTCGTATACTGTGACGGAAATAGGAGAGAGATATAACATTATAATCTCAAACAATAGAAATAAGAAGCAGACAGTTCATAAGGATAGAATAAAAATTTTCATAAATTAACTATTTTAGTATCGCCATACACTAAAACAAATACATTTAAAAACACAAAAATATATATATATGTATATATGAAATACTTAAAAAAATATTCTTCAACAAATAAGAGGCTCTAGTCGGGAGCTCCCGACTAGGGGATACCCTGAGCCATCTTCTTCCAACACCAAATGCAGCTCGGGCTACGCGCTCGTTTGCTTTAGTAGTAATAATGAAAAATTAAAATAAAAAAAAAAATTGATCCCTTGGCAGGGTTCGAACTCGCAACTAACCGCACCACTTGTCGCCGCCTCTACTCAAGAGCCACACCAATAATTTACTTTTAATGAGAAAAAAACCAATTAAAATAGCAGTACAGAAAACAATACAAAGGCAATTGCAATGCTGTTGATCGAATTCAAAGCATACGCGAATGAACGTGTGTGTGTGTACATGTATACAGAAATTCTTGAAATTTGCGATAGCTTCTGCTAACACGAGCGCACATAACTTTTGTGTTTCTTAACCGATCTTAACGAAATTTTCGACAGTATTGTAGAATAGAATATAGACTATTTGTGTATTCTCAATAAATCATTTGCATATAAATTGTTGCTTAAATTGATGGGCAATACAAGTTGGATAAATAACAAGATTTATAGCTTTGCGGTGGTAGCAGGGAGGGTGCGATAGGTATAAAATGAAAGATACTTGATATATATATACTCTGCTATAAGGTACATGTCAAGTTTGGTGACTCCAGCTCATATTATTTACCGAAATTGCTCAAAAATCAGGATTTCGATATCAATTTTTATCGACTACTTGGAAACGGGGCAAGTTATCCAATATCGGAAACAAACTCGATATGCGCGGGCACTAGGAGGACCTACAGCTAAAACTAGTCTAGTCAGCTAAAACTAGTCTCTAGCCCTTATAGGTTCTGAGATCCTTGCGTTCATACATACGGGCAGACGGACATGGCTGGATCGACTCGGCTATTGATGATGATCAAGAAAATATATAATTTATGTGGTCGGAGATGCTTCCATCTGCCTGTTACATACATTTGCACAAAAACATTATACACAATAACACAATAAATTTGTACTAACAAGGAAATAGAAATATATAATTAAAAAAAATATATAAATTTTCTAGCAAATATTTTTTTCTTAAATAAAAATGGTTAAAAATTGAAACATAGGAAATAAAATAACTTCACTACGTTACGTTATTTTTCAAAAGGAGGGAGATGTGGTATGCGCATATATCGAATGCTCACTGTAGTCAAGTACAGTACAATAGTACACATATATATACAACTTATAAGTACAAAGACACTGTAGCACTTTGTTGCAGTGCGAGTGCGAGTGAAAGATGATCACCCACTTATGCTCTCTCTCTAGCGCTGTTAACAACAATATATATATGATATGCATAATGCAGCCGCTCCGCTGCTGGCGTTACCGGCAGCGCAGCTACGCGGCCTTAGCTAAGTTAACATTAAGAGAACTTATAATAAAACATTCAATAAAGAACTTAAAAAGCGACCAGTCGTGTCGCTATATAAAAACAAAGCGTACATTACTTTTTCAATTGAGCACACTTACTACAGTGAATTTAAAAGAAGAACATCATCAAGGTCGTTATAGAAGACGTGGAAAGTTGGGAAAACAGAGTGCAAAGTAAAGTGTGAGCGAGGACGCTCACAATGTGTAGGCATTGCCAAAACCGACGCAGACAGAAGGAAAGACAAGAGAGAAGTGGAAAGTAATAGAAGGCTGGAGCAGAGTCGGCGTTTTGCTGTTACGCAGGCAAATGAGCCGGTGCGTAAGGGAAACGATCAAAGCAGCTGGTCATCTATGAGGAGCGCAGGCAAGTTTGCCAAGGCGTGAAATAGACAGCAGCAATTTCATGGTACGCTGGCAAGTTGGTCGTGCGTATAAGAAGGCTAGAGCAGCGTTGGTGTTGCCAGTTATGCAGCCAGATGAGCCGTCACGAAGCGACAGAGTGCTTAGAGGGAGTACTGCAGGTGCATATTAAAAATTTTACTATTTGCGCTGACCTAACTGACTTAAGCAAGTGGTGTATCTTGCGCAGAAATCGTACATTATCAGAAAATAAAAAAAGACACGGAAGAAATTAGCATACTTTTAACAAATTTACACCAGTTGAGATCAAATTAAAAAATAAAAATCCATTGGCGCTGTTGAATATAAGATACAAAAGGGAGTGTCCGTCGAAGCTGTTAAACTTGAGCTACAAAAGAGAGCAGCCGCTGTTGTTGCTAATTAACATAGGCCAAACTGAAGTTGTTGTGCTGAAAATTTACATCTGAGTATATCAAATCTAAATATAGTAAATAAGTATAATTTGAAAATCTAAAATTGAATTTACCGTATACAAATTTTGTAAAATAGAGATAAACGATATTTTTAGTCTTCGTGTCAATCAATTACGCGAAAAGTTAACAGAGTTGCAACTGAGTACTGCAGGACGCAAAGCTGAACTGAAGCAAGATTATTTGAACATTATGGCGTGGAAATAGAAGAAGAGGGTTCAGGTGATGATGTGTCGGTTAATACAGCACCTTTAATGCAGAGTCCTGAAAGAGCTAGATCGTGGATTACTTTGAAAAATTTTAAGGGTAGCGTGTATAAATTTGATGGGTCGAATTCGAGAGATATTGAACAGTGGGTGACTGAGTTAGAAGAAAGCGCTATAACGGTACAGTGGAGCGTCTAACAGTTATTTATCTAAGCCAAACAGTTGATTGAGGGTGCTGCTAAAGCATTTATTCGTAGTCAGGCTAATAACTGGGAGGTGCTAAAAAACGCATTGAAAAATTAATTTGAGGTAAGATTGTAATTAGCAGAAGTTCATACACATGTTGTACCAGGTGAGGATACAAGTTTTGAAGCAATTCTTGGCAGTACCATTTTGAATTAAATTAACTTGCAAGTGAATAAAAGGGGGACTGTATTAAAACTCAAAGTTTATGTAGAAAATAAAATGATCAGCGCTGACAGTAGTTCTTGTTTTGAGCTGTGTAATGAGTTTGAAAGTATGTGCATATTGACTTTGGACCAAGATGCGCATACCATCGAAATAGATTTGTCATTTGTGTTAGTTGCAACAAAAAGAGGTTAAGGTTGGAACAGTCGAAAGAAGTCATAGAAGTTTTAATGAATACACATGATTATACATATCAGTTGATAAAACGGATTGGTTCAAAACGACCTCTATGGCACATCCTTATTGTCCATATGAGGTAGTATTTGGTAAAACAAATAGCTTACCAAAACAATTTAATAGTATAGATAGCATAGAAGCAATTTATAATATAGATGATTACGCAAAAGAAAGTAAATATAGATAAGAAGTAGCATATAAAGGAGCTAGAATAATGACCGAAGAACATAAGAACAAGAAAAAGGAAATATATGATCAGAAAGTAAGAAACATAGATATATCAATAGGAGATAAAGTTTTATTAAAAAACGAATCAGAACATAAATTAGATTTTAAATATACTGGTTCGTATACTGTGACGGAAATAGGAGAGAGATATAACATTATAATCTCAAACAATAGAAATAAGAAGCAGACAGTTCATAAGGATAGAATAAAAATTTTCATAAATTAACTATTTTAGTATCGCCATACACTAAAACAAATACATTTAAAAACACAAAAATATATATATATGTATATATGAAATACTTAAAAAAATATTCTTCAACAAATAAGAGGCTCTAGTCGGGAGCTCCCGACTAGGGGATACCCTGAGCCATCTTCTTCCAACACCAAATGCAGCTCGGGCTACGCGCTCGTTTGCTTTAGTAGTAATAATGAAAAATTAAAATAAAAAAAAAAATTGATCCCTTGGCAGGGTTCGAACTCGCAACTAACCGCACCACTTGTCGCCGCCTCTACTCAAGAGCCACACCAATAATTTACTTTTAATGAGAAAAAAACCAATTAAAATAGCAGTACAGAAAACAATACAAAGGCAATTGCAATGCTGTTGATCGAATTCAAAGCATACGCGAATGAACGTGTGTGTGTGTACATGTATACAGAAATTCTTGAAATTTGCGATAGCTTCTGCTAACACGAGCGCACATAACTTTTGTGTTTCTTAACCGATCTTAACGAAATTTTCGACAGTATTGTAGAATAGAATATAGACTATTTGTGTATTCTCAATAAATCATTTGCATATAAATTGTTGCTTAAATTGATGGGCAATACAAGTTGGATAAATAACAAGATTTATAGCTTTGCGGTGGTAGCAGGGAGGGTGCGATAGGTATAAAATGAAAGATACTTGATATATATATACTCTGCTATAAGGTACATGTCAAGTTTGGTGACTCCAGCTCATATTATTTACCGAAATTGCTCAAAAATCAGGATTTCGATATCAATTTTTATCGACTACTTGGAAACGGGGCAAGTTATCCAATATCGGAAACAAACTCGATATGCGCGGGCACTAGGAGGACCTACAGCTAAAACTAGTCTAGTCAGCTAAAACTAGTCTCTAGCCCTTATAGGTTCTGAGATCCTTGCGTTCATACATACGGGCAGACGGACATGGCTGGATCGACTCGGCTATTGATGATGATCAAGAAAATATATAATTTATGTGGTCGGAGATGCTTCCATCTGCCTGTTACATACATTTGCACAAAAACATTATACACAATAACACAATAAATTTGTACTAACAAGGAAATAGAAATATATAATTAAAAAAAATATATAAATTTTCTAGCAAATATTTTTTTCTTAAATAAAAATGGTTAAAAATTGAAACATAGGAAATAAAATAACTTCACTACGTTACGTTATTTTTCAAAAGGAGGGAGATGTGGTATGCGCATATATCGAATGCTCACTGTAGTCAAGTACAGTACAATAGTACACATATATATACAACTTATAAGTACAAAGACACTGTAGCACTTTGTTGCAGTGCGAGTGCGAGTGAAAGATGATCACCCACTTATGCTCTCTCTCTAGCGCTGTTAACAACAATATATATATGATATGCATAATGCAGCCGCTCCGCTGCTGGCGTTACCGGCAGCGCAGCTACGCGGCCTTAGCTAAGTTAACATTAAGAGAACTTATAATAAAACATTCAATAAAGAACTTAAAAAGCGACCAGTCGTGTCGCTATATAAAAACAAAGCGTACATTACTTTTTCAATTGAGCACACTTACTACAGTGAATTTAAAAGAAGAACATCATCAAGGTCGTTATAGAAGACGTGGAAAGTTGGGAAAACAGAGTGCAAAGTAAAGTGTGAGCGAGGACGCTCACAATGTGTAGGCATTGCCAAAACCGACGCAGACAGAAGGAAAGACAAGAGAGAAGTGGAAAGTAATAGAAGGCTGGAGCAGAGTCGGCGTTTTGCTGTTACGCAGGCAAATGAGCCGGTGCGTAAGGGAAACGATCAAAGCAGCTGGTCATCTATGAGGAGCGCAGGCAAGTTTGCCAAGGCGTGAAATAGACAGCAGCAATTTCATGGTACGCTGGCAAGTTGGTCGTGCGTATAAGAAGGCTAGAGCAGCGTTGGTGTTGCCAGTTATGCAGCCAGATGAGCCGTCACGAAGCGACAGAGTGCTTAGAGGGAGTACTGCAGGTGCATATTAAAAATTTTACTATTTGCGCTGACCTAACTGACTTAAGCAAGTGGTGTATCTTGCGCAGAAATCGTACATTATCAGAAAATAAAAAAAGACACGGAAGAAATTAGCATACTTTTAACAAATTTACACCAGTTGAGATCAAATTAAAAAATAAAAATCCATTGGCGCTGTTGAATATAAGATACAAAAGGGAGTGTCCGTCGAAGCTGTTAAACTTGAGCTACAAAAGAGAGCAGCCGCTGTTGTTGCTAATTAACATAGGCCAAACTGAAGTTGTTGTGCTGAAAATTTACATCTGAGTATATCAAATCTAAATATAGTAAATAAGTATAATTTGAAAATCTAAAATTGAATTTACCGTATACAAATTTTGTAAAATAGAGATAAACGATATTTTTAGTCTTCGTGTCAATCAATTACGCGAAAAGTTAACAGAGTTGCAACTGAGTACTGCAGGACGCAAAGCTGAACTGAAGCAAGATTATTTGAACATTATGGCGTGGAAATAGAAGAAGAGGGTTCAGGTGATGATGTGTCGGTTAATACAGCACCTTTAATGCAGAGTCCTGAAAGAGCTAGATCGTGGATTACTTTGAAAAATTTTAAGGGTAGCGTGTATAAATTTGATGGGTCGAATTCGAGAGATATTGAACAGTGGGTGACTGAGTTAGAAGAAAGCGCTATAACGGTACAGTGGAGCGTCTAACAGTTATTTATCTAAGCCAAACAGTTGATTGAGGGTGCTGCTAAAGCATTTATTCGTAGTCAGGCTAATAACTGGGAGGTGCTAAAAAACGCATTGAAAAATTAATTTGAGGTAAGATTGTAATTAGCAGAAGTTCATACACATGTTGTACCAGGTGAGGATACAAGTTTTGAAGCAATTCTTGGCAGTACCATTTTGAATTAAATTAACTTGCAAGTGAATAAAAGGGGGACTGTATTAAAACTCAAAGTTTATGTAGAAAATAAAATGATCAGCGCTGACAGTAGTTCTTGTTTTGAGCTGTGTAATGAGTTTGAAAGTATGTGCATGTTGACTTTATACCAAGTTGCGCATACCATCGAAATAGATTTGTCACATTTGTGTAAGTTGCAACAAAAAGAGTTTGAGCAACTAGTACATTCTAAACCAATTAGAAACCCAAGCTCTCCAATTGAGATGAAAATTCTTTTAACAGACGAGCTGACAATATTTTAGCATCCGAGACGTATAGCCGTGAGTGGTCAGAACATTATTGATGAGCCAGTGAAGGAATGGCTAGCGGAGAAAATTATCAAGCCCAGTATGTCAGAATCATCACCAGCTGTTTTAGTGGCCAAGAAGAATGGAAAAAAACGTTTGTGCTGCGACTACCGTAAATCAAACGAAAATGTGATTCGTGACAATTTTCGTATGCCTCAAATGGATACCGTTGATGAAAAGCTGCAAGGTGCGTCAGTTTTTACTACATTAGATTTGAGAAATGGATTTTTTCATGTACCAGTTGAATCAGTTTCGCAAAAATATAATTCATTCGTGACACAAAATGAACAGTATGAATTTTTATGCGTGTCTCTCGGAATTTCAAACTCTCTAGCAGTGTTCACTAGATATATAATGGCAGTTCCAAAATGGTGATACGGTCGATTATATGGACGGCGTCATCATGCCGAGCAGCAATGTTGATGAGGGCCTGGTGAAGCTCAAAAGAGTGCTGCAAGTTGGAGGAAAGAATTATCTACGCATAAATTGGTTGAAGTATCAACTGTTGCAAGGGAAAGTTAGCTTCTTAGGGTATATAGTGCAAAGGGGAAAAGACCCAAGGGGAAAAGACCCAAGATCCATAAAAAGGATATACCGCGATTTTCGGGGCTGACATCCTATTTTCGAAGGTTTGTTCGCATTTGAACAATTGAAAGCAGCATAGACCAGTGGACCTGTATTAAAATAATATAATCCCAACTTACAAACGGAAATTCACACGGATGCTAACAAGTTTGGTTTTGGTGGGGTATTGTTGCAGAAAAACCCAGAAGACTGTTTGTTTCATCCTGTTCAGTATATGAGCAGTAAGACAAATGCAGCTGAAGAAAAGTACGATTCATACGAATTATATGTTCTTGCTGTCATGTCTGCTGTAATTAAATGGCGTGTGTACGTAAAAGGCATAAAGTTTAAAGTCATAACTGACTGCAATGCGTTTCCAATGACGATAAAGAAAAAAGAAGTGCCTTTGCATGTAGTCAGATGGGCAATGTACTTGCAGAATATGAAATTGATCACCTGTAGTGTGTTCATACACATATATACATAAATACATAACTCAACTCAAGTCTAAACAAATATAAAAGTACAGACTCAAGCGCATAGCAAAAATATAATACACATACACATGCACATATATACATACATAGCTGCACACATAAGTAACATGATGCCACATTTTCATTAATAGCATGAAAATATAATATATATAAAATATAATATTCTGAGTAAGTAAGGTGTTAAAATTGTGTCGCTAATTTCCATACGCATCACCCTTGATGAGAATAGGGCAAGAAGTTTAACAGTCAGTGCCCCGGCCGTTTATCAAGTAAGCTTAAAAAAAAAAATAAGAATTCGTTGCGGCATACAGCTACGTATTAAAAAAACGCAATGCTGAAATATGCAAGCTATTATAAAATAGCAAGAAGTCCCGACTTGGGAAATCACAAATAGACTAGCAAGAGAACTAAAATTTCTCGAACAAGAGTCAAAGCGATTAAAAAAACAAAATAAAACACCTTCTCCTCAAATAATAAAGAACATTACTAATAATATTAAAAATCCACCGCCAGAAAAGAAGCAGCTTCCGATACAACCAAAGAAGTGCCCAGAAGTCTGCGACGGACCACTATTCAGCCCGGCCTGTGCGATGACCTGCACCGCCACCGCTAACCCAAAATAAATGTCGCGTGCCAAACGAAGGTGGAGTTGCAATTTAAAAACTGCAAGGTTTATGCTTGGCCTCTGGCCATGTTACTCCAATGTTAATAGAGACATCGTAATGCAAAACGTGCTAGTGCAAGTGTTTTATTCTTAACGGATTATATAGGTTAGAACTTAGATATATATTCCCTCCAAATCTTACCGCAGTCTTCCCTCCTACGGCCTTCTAACTCACGACAATAATGAGCCTAACATATAAGTAATGGCGGCAACAAGCCAAATACAATGTGCCCGTATAATCAGAGGGCAATCCCGCAACATTCCCGGCCCTGTGAAGACCCTGCTTCACTCACATCCAAAATGGCTAGTTTAGCCACGGGACGCGTCATCAGTCGCACTCGATTGTCGTCCGCCACGCGCACGCTGGCGCGTCTAGGCACTCCATCTGGTCCAGGATAGAGCTCCTCCACTATGCTCCTTCGCTACTCCCTGCGTGGCACGGCTGGGTCGCATATAAACACCACATCACCATGGCGTATTGGCTCAACGCGCGCACACTATTTCACCATCCTTTCCCAGGCTCCCCCTTCAGCTGGGTTCGCTGGGCAGTTAAAGATCCATTCAATTCCTCTAGAAGATAGCTCACCCAGAATCTTCTCCGGCTCGAATACATCTATGAGCCTTTTGGCTTCTCTGTTGGCCACAACAAAGTCTTTTCTGTTGTCACTGCGCAGCCTCAGTACAGGCCCGCGACGGCAAAGAAAGTTCCTGATCACGATTATGCAGGAATCAGTTGACAGGTCATGTGTCAACTCCAAATGTATGGCCCTTGTTGTGAGACAAGACAAGGCAATCCATCTCTTTTCCTTTCGACGTCCGATCGTCACAAGAAGTGGTCCAAAGTAGTTCAGACTCGTCAACTTAATTGGTGGAACTAAGGCAAATTCACTCGGCATCTCTTCATCATCATCGCAGGATGAGTGTTCCGTGCCCGTTTCGGGCTGCGGCCAGCTGCTTTCCGGCTGCCGCAAAAATGTTGGCCCGTCTAACCATCGTGATCGTTGGCTGAGGTCTACGTGGCAATGCGGCCTCGTTCCGTCGTCTGCTGCATTTTCAGCATCTCATTTGGGAAACCTTTGTTGACTCCAAAATATCTCCCACTCGATTTCCGAAGAACTGCTTATATCGACGGTGGGTGCTGCCTATCCAACGCAGCACGCAGCACTGTCAGTCCATAGTATGGCATCGCTGATTGCTATACCGTGCTCCTTTTTGACAGTGTCCATCAGTCTCGTTCCTAACACAGCTGCTTGGAATTCCGGTCGTCGAATTGACATCATTTTCATTGGGGCACACTTCGTCTTGGCACATACGAAGCATACTCGCACGTCGTTGTTGTCGTAGCTGTAGGCCACAGCTGCGAATGCTGACTGGCTAGCGTCGACAAAAACGTGCATTTGTATTGCCTAAACGGGTATTGGGCCAAAGTAATGGCACGAGCTTCGAAATCCTTCCACGCTGTTCATATCCTGGTAAGGGTTCATCCCATTGCACATTTCGTCGCCAGATCTCACGCATAAGTAACTTTCCAGTTATCATGCGACAGCTAAGAAATAACAAAAGATCAAATGTTGACATGATCAAGCTCAATAATTCCCTCTTCGTAGGTACTCGCTCCAAATTAAGCACACATCGGGGTATTTTGTGGTACTTCATATTGAATTTGAAATCGTCCGTGGCTGGCTGCCAGCACATGACAGAATATTTTCTTCAGCTTCGCCCCATCCGATGCTCCCAGCAGCCCCATGTTGACCCAGGGCGCCAGCTACAGTTGGCGAACTGGAAGTAAACTGACACAATTCAAAACCAGCATTTGCATGTATTTCTCTTATTCTTGTTGAAATGGCGATGGCGTCGCCTTCACTATCAAAAGTATCCACATAATCATTCACATACTGACATTCAAGAATAGCTTTAACCGTGCGAGGATCTGAATCCTGATACTGCAGGGCATTCAAGGTCTTCACATAGTGCGCGGCGCTTGGCGAGCATGCTGCTCCAAACGTCATTACCCTCATCTCATAAACATCAGGCTCCCGGCAATCACCGCCGTTTCGCCACAAGAATCGCTGGGCGCATCTATCCTGCGGTCGAATCAACACTTGATGGAACATCTCTATGATATCTCCACAAACGCCAACGGCACCTTCCCGGATATGGAAGAAAACAGCCGGCAGCGACTTGTAGTGCTGCGCCCCCTTGGATAATGCCGAATTCAATGAAATGTCGCCGACCTTTGCTGCCGCGTCGAACACCAGTCTTATCTTACCGGGCTTATTTGGATTTTCAACTCCAAAGTGCGGCAAATACCAAAGTTTGTTGCTGTTAGCTAAAGAGACCTCATGATGCTTCAATCGTCGAGCATATCCTTTATGAACATAATCGTCCATAATTTTCATATAGGCTCGATTAAACTGATCGTTACGCTTCATCTTTCTCTCAATGTTGACCAATCTTTTGTATGCCATATCGTAGCTTTGTGGCAACTCAACATTATCACGGTTCCATAATAAACCTGACTGGTAACGTTCTCCTATTTTTACCGTGGTGTCTTCGAGTATCTTCTGTGCTCGTGCATCGTCGCTGGCTGCGACTGGTGATGTAAGCTTCACTTCAAAGTTCTCGATATCAAAATAGTCATTTACCATCTTTTGGATTGCATCCTCCTGCGACACTGCTAGGAGGCATGACTTTGTTGATGTTGCCGTCGGTTGACCTCTTACCGGCCCAAAAACCATATATCCAAGTTCGGTGGCTGTGGCATATGGTCCCTGTGGTGCAAGCCTTCATGTTTGCATTGGCAGTCCAAGATGCGCATGGTCAAGTCCAATCAGAAGTTTTGGTACCTCCCAGCGATACGGTTTCATTGGAGGTCGTACACCGTTGTGCATGTGGACGTCACGTCGATGCAGACTTTGCATTTGTAAGCTCAGGTTAGACACGGCGTACTCATTTTGTAACACATAGCGTTTGCATTTGTTCGCTCCACTAATTTCTATGCTTACCACTGTGGTCGGCTCTCTGGTTACTCTTCCACCAAACCACTGTATATTTCGTTGCCTATGTTTCCCTTTCTAGGTCGCGCAATAGCTCGTCGTCGATCATAGTTACGGACGAGCCCTCGTCGAGGAGCGCATACGTATCGATCCGCTTATTGGCCTCGTGCAATGTCACTGGCAATATGCGGAATAGTAGGCGTTCTACATCCGAATCGACACAACTTAAGTTCCTTTGTTGCTTCAATTAAGCATCCACTGGCTGCGGTGCCCTTGTGTGCAGATCCGGTGGCTGCGGCATCCGTCCAGTATTTATCACTCTATCACCTGCTGGCTGCGGTGCATTGTGACTGATAGCATCATGATCATGTAAAAGACGATGATGCCTCTTCCGGCATCCATTGACTTGACATTCGTTGGCCCTTTTGCAGACTCTTGCCAAGAAAAGAGAAACAAAGACGGTGCTTTTTTACAAGCGTCCATCTTTTTAGCGGAGAGGCTAAGTTAAACTCGTTGCAGTCCCTGACTGCGTGCTGTCCGTTACAGATTGGACACAGTTTGGTGCGACCTCGGTGTCGCCCCTCATTATTCTGGTCAATGCAGGCATGCAGCACTCTACGCTTCTGCTCCTTACTATCGACGTAACCACGCGCTAAAATTTTCGACAGTTGGGAAAGGCCTAATCGTAGCTGTATGTCTGGTCCACTCCACCCTCTTGCTTGGTGGTAACTTAGCGACCAAATAATCCATCAGCGAGGACTCGCTAAATGCTGTTCTCCGTTAGCTGATTGTAGAAAGGCGGCAAGGTTACTCTATCGTGTAGCAAATGGCACGATTTTCGCTATGCTGTGCTCTTGAATTGCCTGCACCCCTCGAATACTAATTAGCTGGCTGCGTATTAGTTGCTCTAGGCGGCCATATCTGAAACGTAATTGTTCCATCACGTTGTTCACATTCCTGGGATGTATGAGCAACGACTTCACAATCGCTGGCTATTCTCTAGATTCGTGCAGTTGTACTCCAAAGTTGTTTCGTAAACGCGCAGAAGAATATAAGCCAATCCTCAGGATGGCCTCCAAGCTCGGGTAGATCTGGTTATTTGCGTAGCAGGCATACATCGTTCCTGGGTGTCGCCCATGCGAAGTTCCCAGTTGCCTGCGTTGGCTCCAAAATGATCGCGATCTCTGGTTAGTTCTCTTGTGCCGGCTTGTAGCTGAGCGTTGGCTGCGCAATGCCTGCAGAACAATATGGCATCAAGCGGCTTGATATTGTAGAACAGTTATCCATAACTGTAGCTCGTTCTACCGTTTGCAACCTTGGTCCCAAATTTCCATTCAATGACGTATGCCATGCCTCACTCAGAGATGGCGTTCTGCTCAAAATGGAAATTCCACTCAAAATTGCAGTTTCACTAAATTTACACTCGAATTATGGATTCCACTCATATTTGTAGCTTCACTCGAACTTACACTCGACGATGGCTCTCCACTCAAAGCTCTGGTCAGCATTACTCAGTTTAGCGGGATCAGTAATCACATGTGCTTGAATAGTTTTTGACCTCTGCAACTCGTGCTCTAGCGCAGCGACTCTCTTTATCAAATCCATGACTTGAGTACTTGAGAGCTGCGTGCTTGGGCTTGATGCTCATGTCAATATGCTGGCTCGTGCACTCACTCCCGCGGCCACAGTGCCGGCAAGTTGTAAACTTGTGCCCACATCCACAGTGCTGGGGTTTTGTGGCGCGCTCACAGCAGGAACTTCCATTTGTAATACAGTGCTCACCATTCTACTTGTCCGCTTCGGCTGCACCTCACTCTCCATGGTATTTATCTCCTGGCCATCGTTTAGGCGTGGGCTTTTCCTGGCTGACCGTTGTGTCATCCTATTCAGCTCGCAGATGACTTCTACTATATTTTACGCTGGCTGCGTACCAATGGTAACTCTATAACTGGGGTGGAGGCCCTGCCTGTGCTGTGACTATTTACACGCACTGTAACTCCAAAGTTACACCACGTCTTGTCTCCAGTGCAAGTCGCTCTTGCAGTTTCTTGCGATAAGAACTGCGAATAAAAGATTATGTCGCGTGCCAAACGAAGGGGGAGTTGCAATTTGAACACTGAGGGGTTTAAGCCTGGCCCCTGGCCATGTTACTCCAATGTTAATAGAGACAGCGTAATGCAAAACGTGCTAGTACAAGTGTTTTATTCTGAACGGATTACATATGTTAGAACTTAGATATATATTCCCTCAGAATCTTACCGCAGTCTTCCCTCTGGCCTTATAACTCACGACAATAATGAGCTTAACATTTAAGTAATGGCGGCAACAAGCCAAATACAATGTGCCCGTACATTCAGAGGGCAAAAATACATACTTTCAGAAAATAATTAATACTAAAAATCAATAACTTAATTCTTCCATCAACAATAAAGAAGAAGGAGATAAAAAAAAATTAATTTAGATATTGTATATTTTATACACATGTTTTGACAGCCCACTATGTTGTATGCGTCAAGTGACAAGATTGCAACCTAAGAAGTTGGGCGAAATATAAGATATTAGAGAGTGGAAAATATTAATGTGGGTTGGGTAAATGCTGTATACCCAAATCCCACTGTGCACAACCAACAGCACAAGAATCCCTAGACAACGAACACGCTAAAAGATGAACGACGAATACACGACACGTAACAACGAGCAAAGAAGACGGCGAATTCGCAGACGGCGAGTTATCCAAAAACGACGATCAACGAGGACAGTTCAAAGCCACGAGGGCAACGTACTGGATGTCGAGCAGAAGATGTTTGCTCGTTAAGACGAAAAGTTCAACGCTGGACCTGTGTGGTATGAAGGCTGAGAACAAAACGACGAAACGACGCGTTACTTTGATTCGAATGATAATCATCCTAAGCAATACAATTTGTTAAATCAACACTACACTTGTTTATAATAAACTTTTAATATAAAACCCCACATTTTGGGCGCTCGTCCGAGATTGAGCAAGTGTGAGCAAGTGTGAGCAAGAGGGAGCAAGAGTGAGCAAGATTAAGCAAGATTGAGCAAGATTGAACAGGAGTGAACAAAGTTGAAAACGATCTTACGTTACAACAACAATTGTGCAAAACAAAAAAACTATTCAAAAAAAAAAAAAAATGTCGTGCCTTAATTATTTAATAAGTGCTAGCTTACGCTCAAGCAAAAAAGGGAGCATAACTGCGTTGCACAAGTTCATCTTTGAAAAAGAGGGAAACAGAAATAATCGCAAACGTCTACGCGAATTTTCTGGCTTCGAGTATACAGAAAATGACGCAGAGTATAGTGTAAAGAAGGAATACGCACTGAAAAATTTAACGCAGGCTGACCTTGTATCAATATGCAACATTCTAGGTATAGAATATGTTCACGCAGACTTGCATGGACACATTTTTCGTAATCTGATGAAAAACAATTTGATGGAATTCAACGAAGTAGACGAAGAAGCAGCTGACGACGAAAATGAAATAGAAGAGGAAGCAGACAACGCTTCATTCCAGACCGCTGACCTTCGAAATAGGGAAAAATCGAAAACTAGGAGAATTGCTGAAAATGACGAAATTGCTCCTCGCTTTGCGATCAGCTTTCGCGACGTGGAAGAGAGCATTCGTTGTTTTGACGGCACGAACACTATTCCAGTAGAAGTGTGGATAGAAGAATATGAAGAGCAGGCAACACTCATGTATTGGAAGGATTTCCAGAAGTTTCTGTTCGGAAAAAAGGCACTTAAAGGAATAGCGAAACTCTTCGTATTGAGTGAGAGAGCTTTGAGCACTTGGAACTCTCTCAAACGAGCTCTCTTGGCAGAATTCAGTTCAAGTGTAAACAGTAAAGAAATTCACGAACAGCTCGCGCAGACGAAACGCAGCAACAACGAGTGTGTATTCGAATTCTTTTATAGAATGAAAGACATTGCTTCTCGAGGTCAAATTGCAGATGACGCTTTCATACAGAATTTAATTGACGGAATAGATGAGAGAGGTGGAAACAAATCAATATTATACAAAGAAAAGTTGAAATGTTATAAAACAATGATTGAAAAAGAGTGTCGAGTCGAAAAGGAAAAAACAAAGCGTAACGATTGCAGTGTTAAAGAAAGAGACAAAAAAGCTTTCAACGTAAGCAAAGATGCAAAAAAAGATGTGAAATGCTTTAACTGTGGTGAAAAAGGGCATACGTCTAATTATTGTCAAAATAAAAATAAAGGAAAAAAATGTTTCAGATGCAATCAATACGGTCATATCTCGAAAGATTGTGAACAATTTGAGAAAAGTGAGGCCGTAATATCAAATACACGCAGTTTGCAAGCTAAAAACGATTTATCCTGTAAAGAAGTATGTTTCTCAAATAAGAAATGTGTAGCGTTATTTGATACTGGCAGTAAATTCAATATCATCCGTGAAGACTTTTATTGTGGATTTGGCAAGCCGAAGCTAGAAATCTGCAATAATAAAGCCAACTGGAAATTTTAAACATATAATTCTTATTGGCGATGAAGAGTTTATACTTGATTTTTACGTGGTTCCAATTAAATGTATTGATGTCAAAGTTATTCTTGGCGAAGAACTATGTTTACAGGCTGAGATTGTATTTAGTCGTAACGGTTTACAAGTTCGCAAAATTTCAAACAGTGAAGAGATAATTGAGAAGTATCGCAACAAACTGACGGCACTGGAACCCGAAATACAAAACATACTCGACGAGGAGCAGGCGGAACGTCAGCTGGCCAAAACGGAACAGCAACTGTCTAAAACCGAACGTAAACTGCTGGGCCAGCCCAACGAGAGACGCACCTGGTTCCAAACCAAGCAACAGCGTGAGAATGAAAATGCTCGTCTAGCGCTCACCTCTAACGACGATGAGTCCAAGCCAGCGCCAGCAGCTGGTAAAGGGAAGACGGCAGGTAAACGCAAGCGTCCAGAGTACGGCGGCGATGGCGAGGACGGCCCACCAGTTAAGGAGCTAGACGCTTAGCGCAAAAAGACGAAGAAGGAGGAGCCCAGGAAGAAAACACCAGAACAGCTCGCCAAGGAGCGTGCCATGAAGGAAATTGAAAAGGTTTCGCTGGTGCGCGCCAAAATGGCGAAGCTACGCAAACGACCAGGCAAAGTGGGTGCTGCCACCGATGCCCCGAAATATGTTGGATCTACCGGAGGCAAGCCCAAGCGACGTGGCGGACAATCTGCCTTCGTCAATGATCTAACTGATGTCAGTCGCAGCGGTGCACTGCGTCTAAGATCCGAGGCCAATCGGCACAAGAAGATGACTAAAATTGCTGCTAAGAAGAAAACAAGCAACGTGAAGCTAACCAATAAGGCGGGTAAAAATAAATTAAGAGCAAAGGCAAAAACACAAATTTTAAAAATTCAAAATGAAAATAAAAACACGTACAATTTGAGACGAAAGCATGCAAGACGTTATAATGTTGGCGACCTTACTGCCATAAAACGCACACAGTTTGGTAGTGGCCTAAAATTAAAGCCTAAGTTTTTGGGGCCCTATCTAGTCGTTAAGATTAAGCATAACAACGCGTATGATGTCCAGAAAGTAGGCAATTGCGATGGGCCGAAGAATTCTGCAACGTGTGCCGAATATATGAAGCCATGGTCCATTGGCAGCGATGATGAAGATGACGAGGAAGCATTCGGGCCGAACGCTTAGTCAGAATGGCCGAATGTGGGTTGGGTAAATGCTGTATACCCAAATCCCACTGTGCACAACCAACAGCACAAGAATCCCTAGACAACGAACACGCTAAAAGATGAACGACGAATACACGACACGTAACAACGAGCAAAGAAGACGGCGAATTCGCAGACGGCGAGTTATCCAAAAACGACGATCAACGAGGACAGTACAAAGCCACGAGGGCAACGTACTGGATGTCGAGCAGAAGATGTTTGCTCGTTAAGACGAAAAGTTCAACGCTGGACCTGTGTGGTATGAAGGCTGAGAACAAAACGACGAAACGACGCGTTACTTTGCTTCGAATGATAATCATCCTAAGCAATACAATTTGTTAAATCAACAATACACTTGTTTATAATAAACTTTAATTATAAAACCCCACATTAATGAATTCAAAGATCAATTTGACAAGTCATATAAGTGCATTAATAAAGGTATATCTATAAAAGTAGAAACGCAAGGTATATTAGCGTATATTAGCGTACAAATATAGATAAAACAAATTAAGCAACATAGTACAGGCAGTAAATTCACTTCAAAATAAACTTACTCTAGAATATGCCAAACAGTGTCTTAAAGTTATATAATCTTTAAATACAGGATTAAAAAATGTTGCTATTAGACAGAATATTAAAATAAATGTTCCAGAAGATCTAAATATATTCGCTGAAATTATATATAATGAAAGCCAGCTTAAAGAATTAAATGAGTCTAAACCAACTATAGACACAGACATTATCAGTGACATAGTGACGATTCAAGAAAACGACACAGTGGCACAACAGGTAGCCTTAGATAGAGAATATGAGAAACAAGTTTTATCTTCAATCCCTGAATTTTACGGTAAAAACTGTCACTAAATCGTTTTTTTAACAGCCTTGCGCATAGTTGACCGAACAAAAGGCGACCAAGAAGACCTAGCCGTCGAAGATATCAAATCAAAGGCGCTATCTTGCGCAAAGTGCAAGATGAAATAACTATTTCTGCTATAATCAACAAACAAAGGGGAACGTCTTCCGTTTTGATCGCTGAAATTCCGAAGCATGGACATAGGAAACTCAGTGCAAAGAAAAGGGACAGATAATGCCACTGTGGTTGTTGCGTGTTTCTCTGCCGTTCCAACAAGGCAGCGCGTGGAAACAACAACAACACTATTTGGGTTCTAATTTTGTTGTTGCATAGCCGAGTCTCGGCGCAAGTAGGTAGAAAATTCAAATTCTAGCAGGCCTTGCCATTCAAATCAAAGGGTTACGCACACGGCGCACCAACATCATATATTATGACTTCACATTTGATGGAATTTCAATTCTTGTGTTGCTTAGAATTTAGTGCTATCTTTATTAGGTACATTGTGACGCGGAGTCACAATAGACCCACCATTATTATAAAAAAACATGCAATAATCTTAGGTTAAGAGTAAACAATGGAGTATAGCGAAATCTGAAATAAAATTACTTTTCGTTTACGAGTACATGCATTAAATTAAGAGAGGCCGATTGCAAATGAAATCGAATCACTTGCAACTCTGACTGTTAACGTTGTTAGGAGTACAATAGAGCGAATTGTAGAAAGAGAGGATTTTCGCCGCAGTACGAAAAAGGGCGAAGAAGGGTCGTGAGCTGCTGAAGCTGATCAGCAACTTGACATTGGAATCAGCAAGCGTGAGTACTAGACGTGCGAACGTAACGACATACAGATTCAGAGGGACCGCGAGTTAGCTGCAAGCTTAGGAAATAGTGGTCGAGAACTGACGGTGCAGCAGGGCCAAAGAAGCTTAGGAAGTAAAACAAAAGCGTTCATATACAAAGCGAATCAGTGTTTGCGTGTTGCTTCTCGTAGAAATTGTGCATTTCCAGGCCTTTCGTTCTGCGGCGGAGCGATCCCAGCAGCACCCATCACGCTGACCTACCATAACCTCACCGCGGCGGAGCGATCCTAGCGACTCCCTCCTTCCTTAGTAGTATTAGCAAACACTCTGTGGCGGAGTTGTCCTCACGGCTCCCCACCCCCCTTTTATGTATATTAATAATACGGTCTATTATAATAATGAATTTATTTAAAAATGTATTCATTTACTGTACGCAACTATCGCACACAAAAAGGCTTAAAGGAATATTGCAATCGTCTTAAATTCATATACTTCCCTTGGATTGGCAGACACAAACATGCAGATTTTCTGACAATGTGTGTGAGATGAGACACACATACCCACAACTATTTTGCGCGTCGAGGCATTGATACCCTTATTTATAAAAATGGTATAATATGATTGAAGAAAACAATTATTGTTGATTGTACTAATAGTTGCACACTAAATACGAAATTATATTTTTCTCAGACATTAGATAAAAATGTGTATATAAGAAGGTTAGTGGTATTTGGTTACAGAACTTATGAATAATTAAAATACCCTATTTTGTAAAAAGGGTGCCTGGTCGAAAAATGAAAAATTATAAAAATCTGCCTGGCTGCTTTCAAGTTGAAACCGAGTGGAGAAGAAGAAGACATGACTTTGTGACTTTGCAACATATAGGCATAGCAGTGTATAGAAACCACAATAATGAGTTCGAAGAGTGCAGAATCTAGGATCATTGGCTGTACCCTCAACCCAAAAAGGAATAGCAGGGACAGAATTTGTGGTGTGCTTTTTTCATTGTCGAGTCGTTTGTTTTGATTATGGTTGCTGTTGTTTCTTATGGAAAATGTTCTGAAGTTGTCATTGAATTTTGGCACCGGCAGAAGTAGCTGCAGACAGCCGGGTGTTGTGTTTCCAATTTGTGTTTGCAGCCTCGCAATCTTGCTTCACAATTTTTTAAAAAAGCTTTTGATCCAAAAGCCTCCTCTGTATATTTATTACCTTATGGGGAAACGTCAAGGGTGAATCAACCGACGTTCTAAAGGCGAAACTGTTAAACAGTAAACAAAAAGGAAAAATAGCATCTCAATATACAGCCGAAATTGACAACTTGCGAAAGCAACTTGAAGCAACTTATATTGACGATGGCCTAGACCCTGATAATGCAGTAAAATTCTCGACAAAAGAATCAATAGCTGCCATGACAAAGAATTGTGACCACGAAAAGCTTCGTATTATCACTAACCAAAGAACATATAGATGGGACATACCGTGTAGCCAAAGTGGACACAAAAAAAAACGGTGCATCTGGTCCAACGAGCGAGTAAGATATACATATGATGTCTTTTGATCGCTAACACTACAGGAAAATGTTTTGGCTTACTCTCTTCCATATTCCGCCGTTTATTTTTATCTCGCTCTCACTTACTCTCAGTGCTCTCAATGCTCTCTTTATGTCTAGGTACCGTTTAAATGTATGTGAGTGAATGTGTCCGCACAAGCAAAAATGCCCACAAATTAAAGTTTCTCAAATATCCTCCCTTTTGAATGGACAAGTAATATGAAATAATGAAAGGGTTTGCCCTGTCGATGCGAAATTCTTGCATTTTAGCTCGTTATTATTGGAAAGGGTACCTCAGCGTTGGCATGTGTGCATTTCAAAGTTTTTGGACTTGCAATTCACGCATACTTGCATATTTTGTATATGAATAGAAGCATTTATGCGCATGTGTGCCTGTTGGTCCCTCCCTGCCTGGCCGATGCAAATTTGACAATATTCCTAGTGACATAATAAGCATAGATTTCATAAAAAATACAATTGTCAAATAGATTTCACACAAACCTGTGATTCCTTAATTTTTCGTCCGAACAACTTAAATTATCCGATCAAATTACCAATAATTCACACTTGTGACAATAATACCACAATATTACCAGCACGTTCCGAAGTTGTCCGTCAAATAAAAATATCTTTCATAAAAAATCATGTTTTAATTCGAAACCAAGACATTAATGAAGGAATTTTAGTTTGAAATACAATTTCCAATAACCAAGATACATTTATCCGAATTTTAAATAAAACATTCAATAAAAAAAGTAAATTTTAACGACATTAAAATAGAAAAGCTAAGTGACTATGAAACAGTCCAAAAAATTAGCAAAGATCGCCAGGAAATGGTGATGAAAAAATTACAAAAGAACCTTCCAATTTAACAATTTTTATAAACAATAATTGAGACTTAAAGATACTGAGGCAGTGTACATAAAAAATTACAGAATTCCTCATACTCGTAAAGAAGAAGTAAATAAGCAGGTCGAAAAACTCATCTCGAATAAAATTGTAGAACCCTCCGTATCGGAATATAACAGTCTAATTCTTCTCGTTCCAAAAAATGGATTTCCGGGATCCGATACCAAGAGATGCCGATTAGTTATAGACTATCGTCAAATAAATAAAAAACTACTCTCAGACAAATTTCCGTTACCAAGAATAGATGATATTCTTGATCAATTAGGAATAGCTAAATATTTTTCGTGCTTGGACTTAATGTCCGGTTTCCACCAAATAGAACTAAAAGAACAATCTGGACATATTACGTATTTTTCTACGAGCAATGGCAATCGTTTCACACGATCACCATATGGATTAAAAATTGCGCCAAGTTCGTTTCAAAGGAGGATGACAATAGCATTTTCGGGATTAGACCCTTCACAAGCATTCTTGTATATGGATGACTTAACCGTCATCGGTTGTTCCGAAAATCATATGATCAAAAACTTAACAAACGTTTTTGACTTGCGTAGGAAACACAGCCTGAAACTACACACAGAAAAATGCATATTATTCATGAATGAAGTGACTTTTTTAGGTCACAAATATACTGATCAAGGTATTTTGCCAGATAACAAAATATATGATGTCATTGAAAAATACCCATAGCCTACAGACGCTGATAGCGCTAGAAGATTCGTTGCATTCTGCAATTACTACAGACGATTCATTAAAAACTTTGCCGACTATACACGGCACATAATCAAATTATGTTAAAATAATGTTCCTTTCGAATGGACAATTGAATGCCAACCTACTTTACTAAAATACCCAGATTTTAGCAAAGAATTTTGCATCATAACCGATGCCAGTAAATTAGCCTGCGGAGCAGTTTTAACTCAAGCATATGGAGATAAACAATTGCCCGTAGCATATGCTTCTCGTTCATTTACAAAAGGAGAAATCAATAAAAATACAACCGAACAAGAGTTGGCAGCAATACACTGGGCAATAACACATTTTCGACCATATATATATGGTCAACATTTCAAAATCAAAACAGATCATAGACCATTGACATATTTGTTTTCAATGGTGAAACCAAGCTCAAAATTAACAAAAATGAGATTAGACTTAGAAGAGTATGACTTTACTGTAGAATATCCAAAGGGCAAAGACAATTTCGTTGCTGATGCATTATCACGCATCACAATAAAAGAATTAAACAAGTAAGAGGTTCTAGTCGGGAGCTCCCAACTAGGGGATACCCTGAACACTCTTCTTCCAATTCTAAATGCAGCTGGCGCTACGCGGTCGTTTGCTTTAGTAGTAATAAAGATAAATAATAAAATGTTCCCTTGGCACGGTTCGAACCCGCAACTAACCGCATTACTTGCTTCCTCCTCTACTTAACAGCCACCCCTGAAAAAAAACATGGTTTGGTCTGTAAGGTTCGAACTCGCTAAAGACCGCACTAGTTGCTGCCGCCTCTACTCAACAGCCACACCAATAACTGAGTTTTAATGAGAAAAACACGAATTTAAATAGCAGCACAGAAAACAATGCAATCGCAATTGCAATGCTGTTGATAGAATTCAAAGCAGACGCGCATGAATGTGTGCATAGAAAAATTCTTGGAATTTGCGCTTGCTGCCGCGAATACGAGGAAAGCCAAAACACATTTTCGTATATAACTTCTGTGTTTCTTGATCTTGATGAAATATTCTACAGTATCTGCTTCTTATTGTGCTATAGAATAGAAGTGTATTCTCAAAAGGTCAATTGCATTTTTGTTATGGCCTATATTAGTGGGCGGCATAAATTGGTTTATTTACTTGATTTATAGCTATGTGGTAGTAGCAAGAAGGTGGTCATAGGCCTTAAATTAAAAATGCTAAATATATATATATACTATTCTAGAAGCTACATGTCAAGATTGGTGAATTTTTACCAAAATTGCTTAAAAAAACTGGATTTCGATATCGATTTTTATTGATTACATGGAAACGGGGCAAGCTATCGAATATCGGAAACAAACTCGATCTGCGCGTGGACTAGGAGGACCTACAGCTAAAATATGAAGTCTCTAGCTCGTATAGGTTCTGATATCCTAGCGTTCATACATACGGATAGACGGACAGACAAACATGGCTACCTACTTTATGGGGTCGGAGATGCTTCCTTCTGCCTGTTACATACGTTTGCACAAATACATTATAGCCTTTTTACCCATTTTCAGTGGGTTCAGGGTATAAAAAAGATATTCAGTACAAAATAAACGATTCAGTAGCTATAAAGCGCACATCGTATGGTACAGGATTAAAATTAAAGGGACAATGTTTGGGGCCATATAAGGTGTTGAAAGTTAAGAATAACGGTAGTCATATCTACCGTTAAGAAACTTGGCAGTGGAGAACGATCGTGTAAGACGACAACAGTGTCGGAGTATTTGAAGATGTGGGATTTCTTCGTGTCGAAGGACGTGTCAGGACCGCCGAATGTGGGAGCCCAAGAAGGCGAGCGACAAATAACAACATGCAGAAGGTGTTGCTTCTAATCGTTCTCTCTTCGCTCATTTGTAGCTTAGTAGTTTTGCGTCAAAGAGCAGGCTGCGCAACGCGGTATGAATTTAGAGTCACTTTGCTTTTGGTAGTGGCCTAAAGAACTCGTCGTCCGTGGTTAATAGTTTAAAGTTTTAATTACATCTACAATCATCCCACAATAACTTAATCATAATAATAATCAATCATATAAAAATATTTAATATAACTGTTAAAGTTATCTACGTTTAAACCAAATTATAATAAAGAAACTTTTTAATTCTATATAACCATAATAACTATCAAGAAGCTACGTGTCAAATTTGGCGACTTTATTTTCTAAAACCTAAGAGATTGGCTCAAATAAAAGGAATTCGATATCGATACTTATCGATTGCTTGGAAGCGGGGCAAGCCATCAATCATTGGAAACAATGGAAACTAGGAGGACCTACGTGCAAGTCTCTAGAGCTTATAGGTTCTGAGATCCTTGCGTTCATACATACAGACGGACATGGCTAGATCGGCTCGGCTTGTGATGCTGATCAAGAATATATATACTTTATGGGGTTGGAGATGATTCCTTTTGCCTGTTAAATACATTTGCACCAACACTTTTTTCCCTTTTTACGCATGTTCAATGGGTTCAGGGTATAAAAAGAACAAGTAAGAGGTTCAAATCGGGAGCTCCCGACTAGGGGATACCCTGAACCCTCTTACTCTAACACCAACGCGCTTGTTCGCTTTATTAATAATAAATTTAAATTAAAAAAACGAGAAAGAAGTGCTATCTTCGGCACACCGAAGATTTAATACCCTTGCAGACCCAACCTTTTCAAAATGCTCATAGTGCTTTGCCCGTATCTAAGAAGCACAGGGAAAATAGTTAATGCCGAGTATGGTTAAGATATCTTTAAAAACAAAACAGGTTTCCATACAACAACTTAATTTTCGACCGATCGTTCCTATGGCAGCTATATGATATAGTAGCCCGATGTGAATAAAATTTTGCATAAGTGGAGGGAGCATAGTAAAACTAATAAATGCCGAGTTTGGTCAAGATATCTTGGAAAACAAAAAAAATTCCATACAACAGCATAATTTTCGACCGATCGTTCCTATGGCAGCTATATGATATAGTTGTCCGATCTTAATAGAATTTTGCATATATATGGGGACCGTCGTAAAACTAATAAATACCGAGTTTGGTCAAGATATCTTGAAAAACATAAAAATTTTCCATACAAAAACTTAATTTTCGACCGATCGTTCCTATGGCAGCTATATGATATAGTTGCCCGATCTTAATAGAATTTTGCATATATGTGGGGAGCTTAGTAAAGCTAATAAGTACCGAGTTTGGTCAAGATATCTCGAAAAAAATAAAAATTTTCCATACAAAAACTTAATTTTCGACCGATCGTTCCTATGGCAGCTATATGATATAGTTGCCCGATCTTAATAGAATTTTTTTCATATATATGGGGAGCGTAGTAAAACTAATAAATACAAGATAACTTTAAGTTTAGTCAAGATAACTTTATAAACAAAAATGTTTTTCATACAAGAACCTACTTTTCGACCGATCGTTCCTATGGCAGCTATATGATATAGTGGTCCGATCCAGCTGGTTTTGACATATGAGCTACGTGCAACAGAAAGAGGGAATTCTGCAAAGTTTCATAAAGATAGCTTTAAAACTGAGTGACTAGTTCGCATAGAAACAGACAGACGGACAGACGGACATGGCTAGATCGGCTCGGCTTGTGATGCTGATCAAGAATATATATACTTTATGGGGTTGGAGATGATTCCTTTTGCCTGTTAAATACATTTGCACCAACACTTTTTCCCCTTTTTACGCATGTTCAATGGGTTCAGGGTATAAAAAGAACAAGTAAGAAGTTCAAATCGGGAGCCCCCGACTAGGGGATACCCTGAACCCTCTTACTCTAACACCAACGCGCTTGTTCGCTTTATTAATAATAAATTTAAATTAAAAAAACGAGAAAGAAGTGCTATCTTCGGCACACCGAAGATTTAATACCCTTGCAGACCCAACCTTTTCAAAATGCTCATAGTGCTTTGCCCGTATCTAAGAAGCACAGGGAAAATAGTTAATGCCGAGTATGGTTAAGATATCTTGAAAAACAAAACAGGTTTCCATACAACAACTTAATTTTCGACCGATCGTTCCTATGGCAGCTATATGATATAGTAGCCCGATGTGAATAAGATTTTGCATAAGTGGAGGGAGCATAGTAAAACTAATAAATGCCGAGTTTGGTCAAGATATCTTGAAAAACAAAAAAAATTCCATACAACAGCATAATTTTCGACCGATCGTTCCTATGGCAGCTATATGATATAGTTGTCCGATCTTAATAGAATTTTGCATATATATGGGGACCGTAGTAAAACTAATAAATACCGAGTTTGGTCAAGATATCTTGAAAAACATAAAAATTTTCCTTACAAAAACTTAATTTTCGACCGATCGTTCCTATGGCAGCTATATGATATAGTTGCCCGATCTTAATAGAATTTTGCATATATGTGGGGAGCTTAGTAAAGCTAATAAGTACCGAGTTTGGTCAAGATATCTCGAAAAAAATAAAAATTTTCCATACAAAAACTTAATTTTCGACCGATCGTTCCTATGGCAGCTATATGATATAGTTGCCCGATTTTAATAGAATTTTGCATATATATGGGGAGCGTAGTAAAACTAATAAATACAAGATAACTTTAAGTTTAGTCAAGATAACTTTATAAACAAAAATGTTTTTCATACAAGAACCTACTTTTCGACCGATCGTTCCTATGGCAGCTATATGATATAGTGGTCCGATCCAGCTGGTTTTGACATATGAGCTGCGTGCAACAGAAAGAGGGAATTCTGCAAAGTTTCATAAAGATAGCTTTAAAACTGAGTGACTAGTTCGCATAGAAACAGACAGACGGACATGGCTATATCAACTCGGCTGTTGATACTGATCAAGAATATATATACTTTATGGGGTCGGAGATGTCTCCTTCTATGCGTTACACATTTCACGACAAAATAAGGGTATAATAAATTCCCTTGGCATTGTTCGAGCTCGCAACTGACCGCATTACTTACTAACGCCAATACTCAACAGCCACACCACCCAAAAATAAAAAAAAAAAGAGTTTCCTCATTAGGGTTCGAACTCGCAACATACCGCACTACTTGCAGCCGCCTCTACCACACCAATAATTGAATCTTGATGACTAAAACACGAATTAAAATAGCCTCACAGTAAACAATACAATCGCAATTGCAATGTAATATATAAATATGGTAATTCCAGATCAACAGCCGATGATCGAACGAGCCAAGAGAGCCCAACTTAAATACACGTCATTTATAATAATGCTTTTAATAACTTGCCTTGCCCGAAGCATAAAATGTCAAAGCTTAGAGGTCCACCCCCATTCAAGCTTAGAATTGCTATTTTATATCTTAAATTGGATCAATAGATTTACCAATAAACTATGAATACCATGACTTGGCCTTTAACATAACCAAAACAGTACAAACTTATAATAAATTAATAAACTTAGCTGAAGAATATGAAAACCTCGCTCAAATAAAATATTTAAAATAAAAACTTGAAAGAGAGAGGATTAATATAAAACAATTAAGTAAGTAAGGTTCTAGTCGGGACCTCCCGATTAGGGGATACCCTGAACCCTCTTATTCCAACACCAAATGCAGCTGTCACTACGCTCTCGCTTGCCTCTGAAGTAATAAATATAAATAAAACAAGTAAGAGGTTCTAGTCGGGAGCTCCCGACTAAGGGATACTCTGAACCCTCTTATTTCAACACCAAATTCAGCTTGCGTTACACGCTCGTTTGCATTCAAGTTTGGTGACTACAGCTCTTATTATTAACCCAATTTAGTCAAAAAAAAACGATTTCGATATCGATTTTTTACGATTGCTTGGAAACGGAGTAAGTTATCGATTATCGGAAACCAACTCGTACTGTGCATGGACTAGGAGGACCTACAGCTAAATTTTTAATTTCAAGTCTCTAGATCGTATAGGTTCTGAGATAATTGCGTTCATACATACGCACGGACGGACGTACAGAAGGACATGGCTGTTGATGCTGATCAAGAGTATATATAATTTGTGGGGCCGAAGATGCTTTCTTCTGCCTGTTACATACATTTGCACAAATACATTATACCCTTTTTAACCATTTTTAATGGGTTCAGGGTATAAAAATAAAATTAAGTTCCCTTGGCAGGCTTCGAACTCAACAGCCATACCAATAAATAAATCTTTATGAGAAAAAAAAAAGAATTAAATTAGCAGCACAGAAATCAACACATTCGTAATTGTAAAGAATTCAACGCAGACGCGCATGAATGTGTCTGTGTACGTGTATACAGAAATTCTTGGGATTTGCGCTTGCTGATGCAAACAAATTTTCTTCCGTGTTTCTTAACCGATCTTGATGAAATTTTCAGCAGTAGATCTTTTTGTACAATTGCATATAATTTCTGGCTTATATTGGTGGGCAGATTATGTAAATTGGTTTATTTACTTGATTTATAGCTATGAGGTAGTAGCGGGGAGGTGGCGATAGGTATAAAATGAAAGAAACTGATATATATACTATTCTGGAAGCAACATATCAAGTTTGGTGACTCTAGCTCTTATTATTTACCCAATTTGCTCAAAAAACAGGATTTCATTATCGATTTTTATGGATTGCTTGGAAACTGAGTAAGTTATCGATTATCGGAAACAAACTTGTACTGCGCATGGACTAGTCTCTAGCTCTTATAGGTTCTGAGATCCTTGCGTTCATAAATACGGACGGGCGGACGGACGGACATGGCTAGATCGACTCGGCTGTTGATGCTGATCAAGAATATATATTCTAAACGGGATCGAAAATGCTTCCTTCTGCCTGTTGCATACATTTGCATAAATACATTATACCCTTTTTACCCATTTTAAATGGGTTCAGGGTATAAAAATAAAAATAAGTTCCCTTGGCAGGGTTAGAACTCGCAACTGACCGCATTACTTGCTGTCTCGTCTACTTAACAGCCAGATTCGAACTCGCTAAAGACCGCACTACTAGCCGCTACCGCTAAATACCAATTAAAATAGCAGCACAGAAAACACTACAATCGCAATTGCAATGCTATTGATAGAATCAAAAGTAGACGCGCATGAATGTGTGTGTGTACATGTATTACGAAATTCTTGCAATTTGCGCTATTTGCCACAATCACGTGGGCAGCAAAAACACATTTTCTTTTGTGTTTCATAACCGATCTTGATGAAATTTTCTACAGTATATACATCTTATTGTACTATAAAATATTTATGTTTATCAAAATGACAATTGCATTAAAATTGTAACCTAAATTGGTGGGCAATATAAGTTGGGTTATTAACTTGATTTATAGCTTTTCGGTGTTATCGGGGAGGTGAGGATAGGTATAAAATGAAAGATACTTGATATATATGTACTATTCTAGAAGCTACATATCAAGTTTGGTGACTATAGATCTTATTATTTACCCAATTTGCTCAAAAAAAAAGGATTTCGATATCGATTTTTATCGATTGCTTGGAAACGGAGTAAGTTATCGATTATCGGAAAACAACTCGTACTGCGCATGGACTAGGAGAACCTACAGCTAAATTTGTAATTTCAATTATCTAGCTCGTATAGGTTCTGAGATCCTTGCGTTCATATATACACACGGACGGACGTACAGACGGACAGACAGATGGACATGGCTCTTGATGCTGATTAAGAATATATATAATTTGTGGAGCCGAAGATGCTTTCTTCTGCCTGTTACATACATTTGCACAAATACATTATACCCTTTTTAACCATTTTTAATGGGTTCAGGGTATAAAAAAAAAGTTCCCTTGGCAAGGTTTGAACTCGCAACTGACCGCATTACTTGCTGCCGACTCTACTCAACAGCCACACTAGCGCAAAAAAAAAAACATTGTCCTCGGCAGGGATTGAACTCGTAACTGACCGCGCTCTTTTCCGCCAACTCTACTCAACAGCCATACCAATAAATAAATCTTTATGAGAAAAAAACGAATTAAAATAGCAGCACAGAAATCAATACAATCGTAATTGTAAAGAATTCAACGCAGACGCGCATGAATGTGTCTGTGTACGTGTATACAGAAATTCATGGGATTTGCGCTTGCTGATGCAAACAAATTTTCTTCCGTGTTTCTAAACCGATCTTGATGAAATTTTCAGCAGTAGATCTTTTTGTACAATTGCATATAATTTCTGGCTTATATTGGTGGGCAGATTATGTAAATTGGTTTATTTACTTGATTTATAGAAACTGACAAATATACTATTCTAGAAGCAACATATCAAGTTTGGTGACTCTAGCTCTTATTATTTACCCAATTTGCTCATAAAACAGGATTTCATTATCGATTTTTATGGATTGCTTGGAAACTGAGTAAGTTATCGATTATCGAAAACAAGCCCGTACTGCGCATGGACTAGTCTCTAGCTCTTATAGGTTCTGAGATCCTTGCGTTCATAAATACGGACGGACGGACGGACGGACATGGCTAGATCGACTCGGCTACTGATGCTGATCAAGAATATATATTCTAAACGGGGTCGGAGATGCTTCCTTCTACCTGTTACATACATTTGCACAAATACATTATACCCTTTTGTTGGGATATTTCTG
>NW_026997943.1:0-20002 GCF_035044405.1 Drosophila montana
CTGAGCGAATGATAATTCTAGTGTCAATTAATTTATTGTCACTAGAATTTCATTTCGCTTAGCTTTTTCGTTCACCCCTTCTTGCCATCACTCGCAACCACTGTAAATTATATAGTTGTTCGAGACCAAGCGCATGTATATAAGTGCAGTACACGCATACATATACACGTACAAGGCAAGCCAGCTGCAGCCCGTTTATTTTCGTTCCGCTTTGTGCTAAGCGGTGGCTGTGCAATTGTTTTTATACGCATTTTTCGTTGGCGCGTTTTGGTCAAGAGACGCTCGCTCCCCTACTCTTTATTGATCAGGCATATCAGTTTTTGAATTCGTTTGGTAAATTCGATTTTAATTTTAATTAATAATTAGTAAATCGAATTTAGGGTCAAATATGGCTACCAAGGCAATTAAAGAGCGTTTCAAGTCACCGGAGACAATTATTTGAAAGCATTGGATAACCTAAAGAGAGTATACGACAATGAATGTCTAATAGTCAATGCAAATATTTCTTTCTTTGGCTCTCTTTTGCCTGCCAAAAATAACGCAGCCTTCTGCGGCACCATTGAGCTCTATGATTGACACTGTCTGCGCCATCTATGGGCTCGCTCCTGCCAAAATAGGTGACGACTAGAAGATTTCTAACGCGATTCTCATTCACACTCGTTATGAACAAAGTTGACCCAATGACTAGACGAAAATGGGAGGATCAACTCGTCGCAACTGTAGGAACTAGTGACTTGCTCCTACGAAGTTGGAATCTGATCATCTATTTCAGACATGTGAGCTAAAGTTAAATATTCCTCCATGAATTCCAAGTACATGCGCTTAAACTCGGGATCTCGAACAATCCAGCCAACAAGTTTCTTTTGCAAAAACTGACAATTCGGACCTTGTTTAATCTGACCGACAGACAGAAGCTCAAAGAACGCCTCAGCTCCGATGAGCATGTCGATCTTCTGTGGCTTATGAAAATATGGATCAGCAAATTGCAGGTTCTCAGGGATTTCCCAACCACTGACATTGACCGTATGGTCAGGCTGGTAACCAGAATGGGTCTTCAAAATCCACAGATCTAACGAGAACTCACTGCAATTGACTTGCGACTTCACCACTGTATGAATCTTCTTTCTTACTTGAGTATTGAATTGAGCAATCCCAAGTAAGCTGATACTGGCCTCTTCTCTACGCAGCTGCAATTAATTTGTGATCCAGAATCGAGTAATGCTCTAGCCAAAACGAACTCGCCACTTCTCGTTTTAACGCTAACGACTGCGGTAGATAGGATTACACTATCAGACACATTCGTGTGCGGAGTCAAGGGGTGGTGGTAACGCTCGAGTGTTAGAAACTGCAGAGTATCTATGCAACAGTGTGTTATGAGAATGACTGCATACTCTGTACTTGTTTGCCTTACATTTGGCAACAATGTGCCTGTCCGAAATCAATTGATGCATAAAGGAGCCGCCTTAGCGAATTCAAACCGCTGTTGTACTGATAACGCGGCATATGCTGAGCAATTCAATACCGAATGGTTTTCAGAACCGCAATATAAACATTTTGGGGTCACTTGATCGTTTCTTCCACTAGCCACAGAACACGAAAACGAACCTCGATTGTTGTTTTTGGAAACAGCCTTTGAATCTGGCTTCGGCCCATCGGACGAAGCTTTGGCTGATTCTTCCGCAGAAAGTGTTGGTATCTACGATTCAAGGCTGTTTTACAATCACTCCATAGTGGAATGATTGCATAATCGAGTTGATCCTCCCATTTTCGTCTAGTCATTGAGTCAACTTTGTTCATAACGAGGTGAATGAGAATCGCGTTAGAAATCTTTTTGTCATCACCTATTTTCAGGAGCGAGCCATAGATGGCGGAGACAGTGTCAATCATTGATCTCAATGGTGCCGCAAAAGGCTGCGTTATTTTTGGCAGGCTAAAGAGATCCGAAATATTTGCATTAAATATTAGACATTCATTGTCGTATACTATCTTTAGGTTATCCAATGCTTTTAAATAATTGTCTTCGGTGACTTGAAACGCTCTTTAATTGCCTTGGTAGCCATATTTGACCCTAAATTCGATTTACTAATTATTAATTAAAATTAAAATCGAATTTACCAAACGAATTCAAAAACTGATATGCCTGATCAATAAAGAGTAGGGGAGCGAGCGTCTCTTGACCAAAACGCGCCAACGAAAAATGCGTATAAAAACAATTGCACAGCCACCGCTTAGCACAAAGCGGAACGAAAATAAACGGGCTGCAGCTGGCTTGCCTTGTACGTGTATATGTATGCGTGTACTGCACTTATATACATGCGCTTGGTCTCGAACAACTATATAATTTACAGTGGTTGCGAGTGATGGCAAGAAGGGGTGAACGAAAAAGCTAAGCGAAATGAAATTCTAGTGACAATTAATTTTTGACACTAATTATCATTCGCTCAGAATCACTAATTCGCACAAATACTAAATTATATGTAGGAATCTCCAAAGCGGTTAATAAGTGCATGCAAATTTTAATTATGCTCAACTACTTAAATATGTGCCAAGAATCGAAAGCGTTGGCTTCATTAGCGCAACCAAACCAATAGAGTTGGGCTTTCAATTTTTAGCTGTTCCGGACGTTCCACTTTGGAAGATACTTTCCTTGGCATTCTTCAACGATGGCAGCAGGAGAGATTTTTTTTTATTATTATTATTTTTTTTTTAAATTTTTGCGGCCGACGCGAATTTACTTTTATTTTCAATTTTAATGCACTCGCGAGCCACTACTTTGCGGTTCTACCACTTGAGTTTGTTTTTTACACACAATTATCTATTAAAAGAGTTCACCCGGGTGCGCCATGAAAAATTATATTAGTTTATATAATTAAACAAATTGAAAATTGGTGGCTTTAAAAGATTGCTATGTGTATCGCTTTGATATAATTGGACAACTAAGGCGGCGAAGCGAGGCGAATTCGCTCCAAAGCGAGTGTTACAGCTTTATTGCGACTTCATGTGTTTCAAATTCATTTTTAAGCTCAATGCGCGGATCTGCGCCAACAGTAAATATCCTAAAAACAGTAATATAATTCTTTATATGGATCCGATTGTATTAAAACCGATTTCACAGACTTATATTAGAAATAATTTGAATACGTGTTTTAATATTTTCGATAAGGACGGAAGACACCGATTTTGGTTTAAAACTTACGTTGAAAGCCTTCATAGGAAATAATGAATACCTTTTTCAGAGATCGTATTGCAAGCGATTTCACAGAATTTTATAACAAATCATTTTAATACGTGTTTTATTATTTTCGTAACAAACGGAAAACACAGATTTTAGTTTGAAACTTAATGATGAAATAATGAATTCCTGTTTCAGGGATCGTATTGTAAGCGACTTCACAGATTTTTATTATAAATCATTTTAATACGTGTTTTACACTTTTCGCAAAAGACAGAAGACACCGATTTTAGATTGAAACTTACTTTGAAAGCTCTACAGAAGAAATAACGAATACCTTTTTCAGCAAGTTTCTAAATTCAATCAAGAACAATAGTAAATTTGCGAAGAGTTGTGATACCTATTAATTTTGCTTGATTCCGATCGAACTTGGTAGCGATTTCTAAAATGTTTGAATAAATCGTTTGTAGAGGAAAGAAAAGATGTTTGTTTATTACTTAATTAAAAATCCGCATATAAGTTATATTGAATACATATTTGAGCAATTTTTAAAATTCAATCAAGAACTATAGTAATTATGCGAAAAACAGTTATATCATTTTTTTTTGCATCAGATCGAATTAAAACCTTTTAAACAGGTTTTAATATAAATCATTTTAATACGTGTTTTATTCTTTTTATTAAATACAGACGAAACAGATTTTAGTTTGAAACTTACTTTGAAAGCCCTACATAGGAAATAATGAATATCTTTTTCAGCAATTTTCTAAATTCAGTCAAGAACTATAATAAATATGCGAAGAATTGCTATACAAATTTATATTGGTTGCATCCGATCGAATTCGATTTCAAATAATTTTTTAAAATCATTAGAATCCCTACTTCACATTTTTTGCAAACGACAAAAGTCAAGATCCCTGCATAAGAACTGTTGTATACATATTTGAGTAATTTTACAAACACAATCAAAAACTATGGTACACATGTAGAAGACGGTTATACAAATATTATTTGTTTGCATTCGATTATTGTAAAATGAATTTCACAGATTTGTTTAAAAATAATTTGATTGCTTTTTTTTTCGCAAAAAGCAGACGAAACCGATTGTATTTTGAAACATAATTTGAAAGCATTACATAAGAATATTTTAGGAGGTTTTTAAGTCATTCAAGAACCATGGTAAAATTTTAATACGTGTTTTATTCTTTTCAAAAAAGACAGAAGTCACAGATTTTAGTTTGAAACTTACTTTGAAAGCCCTAAATAAGAAATAATGAAAACCTTTTTCAGCAATTTTGAAAATTCAATCAAGAACTATAGTAAATTTACGAAGAGTTGTGATACTTATTTATTTGGGTTGATTCCGTTAGAATTTGAAGGCGAATTCAAAATTTTTATAATAATAATTTTAATACGTGTGTTATTATTTTTGTAACAGACGGAAGACACAGATTTAAGTTCGAAAATTTCTTTGAAAGCCCTACTTCAGATCGTATTGTAAGCGACTTCACAGATTTTTATAAAAAATCATTATAATACGTGTTTTATTCAGACAGAAGACTCCGATCTTAGTTTGAAACTTACCTTGAAGGCCATACATTAGAAATAATGAATACTTTTTTCAGCAATTATATAAATTCAATCAAGAACTATAGTAAATTTGCGAAAAGTTTTGATACCAATTTATTTTGCTTGTTTCCGAGCCAATTTGAAGGCGATTTCTAAAATTTGTAAATAAATCGTTTGCAGACGGAAGGCAAGATGTTTGTTTATTACTCAATTAAAAATTTGCATATATTGAATCCATATAAGATCAATTTTTTAAATTCAATCAAGAACTAAAATAAATATGCGGAAAACAGTTATAAACATTTTTTTTTGTGCACCCGATCGTATTTAAACCGATTTAACAGATTTAAATAAAAATTATTTTAGTACGTGTTTTATTCTTTTCGTAAAACACAGAAGATACAGATTTTAGTTCGAAAGTTACTTACTTACTTACCCTACATTAAAAATAGTGAAAACCTTTTTCAGCAATTTTCTTAATTCAATCAAGAACTATAGTAAATATGCCAAGAGTTTTTATACGAATTTATATTAGGATGCAACTAATATAAATTCGTATAAAAACTCTTGGCATATTATCGAATTCAAAAGCGGCTACAAAGATTTTTTGAAAAACCATTTGAATCCCTTGTAGTGTTTATATGCATTATATAATACCCTATATTTAAATACATAAGTATGCGACACTTTGTTGCGTACAATAACAAACATAAAGCCAAAAGCGCCGAGCAAATTGAGCTTATTGACCCAGGCTCATATTACGCAGCGCGGGAGTTACCGAATCTACCATACAGGAAATATTCGATTCGCTTCCACTCGCCAAGCCGCGGAGAAACGGTCATTGCCCACACAAGACCAACACAGCATTCTGACATTTTGTTTAAATTCTGATCTAGCGCTTTAGCAGGATGTTGGTTGTGACAGTTCTCGTGCAAGGCACTTGAACTGCTGCAACAGCAGTTTCCCAGATGCATGTTGCTAGCATATAAGCAAATAATTGTATACATTTAGCTTAGCTTAAGTTTGAGAAATAAAGATATAGTTAGTTTATTTTGGAACCAAGAACAGAAAAGATGCAGTGATCATTTAACTGGTACTTTATTAAAATAATCAAATAACTGTACCATTAACTTGTACTATCAATACTGGTAACTGGCGCAGCCGCTCAAAGAACATATTTGCAATACCAAGGACAGCCCCGAGGACTAAGGCCTAAGGACTAAGGCTGAATATCATATTAATTCTAATTTTGTAAGTAATTGAGATCATTTTATGTGACCACTCTGTAAAAGTGTTATGAAAATTGTTGTACCATGTTAAAATATATATAAATTATAAAGCACATATACGTGAAACAATCATATCCATGTACGTGAAGCTGATACAAACAAATTTATATACGATATGATACAAGCTGATACAAACAAATTTATAACATCAATTACGAAATAGCAACAAGTTAAAAGCAACAAAAAGAAAAATGGGCAAAAATACACAAAAGATTAAAACGTTTTGCGTAATGTAGCGTCAGGCCACACGCCCAGACATCGATCTAAGCGCATATCAACCAAACAACTTGTTCGAATCGGCTTTTTGGCCTCAGCAACGTGTGCGGTTCTTTACGTTCGAACAGCGATGGTGGCAAACGGTTGGTGCATAACTAGCCGCATCAAACGCTGGACGAGGATCAGTTCACTGTTGAATTGGTCACTGAAGCAAGTCGATCAAACGATCGACACGCTGGACGCAACACGAACTGGTTCGAAAAGGTCAATGACGCGTACGGTAAAACTCATAGCGGCGGTCCGACGATTGCATCAGTAAAATCGTTCGAGCATGTACGTGGACCAGCCACATCATACGACGTATGATACAACATAATACAGTAGGATAAAAATCCAACACGGCAAAGATAATATACATGCACGCAAGCCAGTAAAGACAGCCAACAATGCAATAATAATTTATATTCACACAAGCCAATAAAGGCAGCCAACAAGTTAAAGAATTGTAAGAAGTATCATATGAATATAAAAAAATATTTTTTTATCTTAAAATAAAGTAAGTGACAAGTTTCAGTTTCAGCAACTCGATCAACCGCATCGACAAGCTGGACGCAAGTCGAACTGGTCCGAATAGGTAACTGAAGCGTACGATACAACTAATAGCCACGTCACACGATTTACGCTGCCAATATCTTAGGGCAAAAATATTAAAAACAAAATTTTTCCAAAAAATACAATAAATAAATAAAACAAAAAATAAAAATATAACACACACACATATGCACCTTTTCCTTTCATTTTGATATACAAGCTCCCATGTTTACAATGCTACTTAATCTTGTACAATAACCGATACATAACTTACGAATATTTGTACAGAAATATATAAGAAAAAATAATACTGTCACAACCATTTACAGATACTAATACACACAACAATCAAGGAAGAGAAGTCTGCACAGCTACAATACACTTCACACTCATATAGGTAGAAATAATTCGCATAACAAATACTACTACACTACACACACAATTATATCTAAACTAGCGGGTACAACCCGGCCTTGCATTAGCACGTATGTTATAAAATCAATGTTTGCAAAAGGCTTTTGAAACTGATCGGTAGGGAATTAAACAACTTTTATGCAAATCGGACAAAACTTAAAGTTCACCCAAAAAATCTTTGAAATGCATTTTCCACCGAAGGAGTTTAGATTTTGCGAAAAATGTGAAAAACTTCTCAAATGATTTTTCTTATAGATCTTTGGAAACGAAATTGAGCGCGAAACGTCACCCACCAAATCTTTGAACTCTATTTCCACCAAGGAGGAACGGATTTTTCGAAAAGTGTGAAACACCCCTCTTATGAATTTGAACAAAGATCTTTGAAACTGAGTTTGGGGCCGATCGGATCGTAAACAAAAAACTGTCATACAACTGTTTTCCGTCAATTTACCACTGTTGCGGGTGGAATTTTCCAAATTTCTGAAATACGTATTCCTTAAGTTCTTATGTAGAGCTTTGAAAATAAGTTTGAAGCAAATCGGACACAACTTAAAAGTTCCTCAAAAAATCTTTGAGTCGCATTCCACCTGAAAAAGTTTGGATTCTGCGAAAAGTGTGAAACACGTCTCAAATGAATTTTCTTATAGATCTTTGCAAATAAATTTGAACACGTAACGTCATCCACCAAATCTTCGACCCCCATTTGCACCAAGGAGGGATAGTATTTTCAAAAAGTGTGAAACACAACTCAAATGAATTTGAAAAAAAGTTTCATACAAACGTTTTTCGCGATTTTTCCACACTTGCGGGTGGAATTTCCGGAAACCCTGTCTTAACGTGCACCTAGTCAGTCATTCAGTCAGTCAGGACAAACAATTTTATATATAGAGATATTGTATGGCCAAATTAAGTCAAAATAACTTAAGACCTTTCAAACAACATTAAATCTAGAATAACTAACTTAAGATAGATAAACCAAGAACCAGCCTCCAAATTAAACATTCACACTATGAGATGTCTACTATTGTTAAAGTTAAGAAACTTATCCCAAACACTAGGAGTAGGTACAGGATTAGTACTAGTTTATCGGACATTAGAGAAGATCCCGACCAACAACTCCAGACAGTGACAAGAATACCCTCAACACCGTCAATGACTTCGACTTCCAGCTCACCTCCACCTAACCAAGCTGCAATAACAGCAAAAAACATGGACTTAGTTTCGTCTCTTAGAATCCCAGACGTGATCCACTTCCTACCGCCGTACGACGGTAATCCCAAAAAACGTAGATATTTTATTAATAATGTAGAGGAAATCCTCCTTTAAATAAGGATAAGACCCCATAGAAAGAAAGGGACATTTATTTCAAAGAAAATAGAGGGAAGCAAGAAACCTGGAAGCTACATAGCAGAAAACATAGTAGCCAACCTGACGGACAGCAAAAGGGATAACAGGGCAACCAAAGTAACGGTTACAAACCAAGAGGCAACGGAAAGAAGAGGGACTATCAACAGTACGCCCCAAATGAAAAAGACAACTACCAACATAAGAAAAGTAACGTCCCGGCAATAACGCTAAAAGACCACCAAAACTAACAGAGAAGACAGGAAAACTCGAACGCTAACAGAACCAGGTGCTCCGTGCATAATATAGATGAGGACCCAAATTTTCAACGAAGTGCCTCGAGAAACAAACAGGATATTTAGTTAAAGAAAATCCAGGGTCACCCTTACCATACATTGTAATCCATTTACAAGCCGGATACCCCTAAAGTTTTTAATAGACACAGGTACAACCTTGTCGTTCATTGATTCAAGAGTTGTCACCGATTCAGACAAAATTAAATTAACAAACCCAATTTCAATTAAAACAGTATTTAACGTACACTCTGCATCAAAAGACAGTGCTACACTTATTTAAGGAATTTTCAGATAACACACGTTATCATCTTATCCTATTTCAATTCCACCCATACTTCGACGGTTTAATTGGAATAGACATCTTACAACAGTTAAAAGCGATAGTCAATATTTCAAAGTTAACACTAGAAACTCAACGTTACAACATTAAGATGCACATAGTAAATAACACAACTTCAGAACTTTCAATTAAATCTATGAGAAATTTCCTCTATACATTCGGAATCCCGAAAAACTTATTTGCGATCAATGTTCTGAGTTCACAAAACAAACTTTTTAAAGATTTTTTTGCACAATATAACATATTAGTACATTCTACTTCATTTCAAGTTAGTTCAAGTTCAAGTTCAAGACTCCATTCGTCTCTAACCTAGATATTCAGAATAATTTGACACAAAAGAAAAACAGAAAAAATCACCTGCAATCACGAAGACATTGACAACATTTAATAATTCAATCCGCTCAACAACAAAATACACACCCTACGAGATCTTTCATGGAAGACCGAACATGCTAACTCAGAACGCTTCCCCTAATAAGGAACACGATTATCTTCAAAAACTTAACGAATTCCGTCATACTATCTTTTTTGACATAAAAGAAAGCATAGATAATAAAATGAAAGATAGGAAAACAAAAATTAACGAAAATATAAATCCCCCAGAAACCCTCAATAAAGGTGACACAGTCTTTAGAAAAGAAAATAGGAGAAATAGGTTAAGATTCACTAAACATAAAGTCAAGCAGGGCAATGGTCCAACTTTTATATCACAAAAGAATCAAAAGATTCGCAAATCAAAAATTATAAAGGACAGTAGTAATTACAGTTATATTTTGCAGATTCCGCTGTGAAAATAAGTCTGGGGAACGCAAGAGTTATAATATCATAAAAGCATCTTTTACACAAAATCAACACACAAAACAGACAAGTAAAATTTTTAAGAGAAATTATAGACAGTCTAAAAGCAAAAGTAGACCAATTAAGAATCAAAATAAATGCAACATTACCTTAAAAAAGGGAAAAAAGAGGATTAATAAACGGTCTTGGTAGTATAATAAAAGTAGTAACAGGAAATATGGACGCAAAAGACGTCCAATCTATTGCTGATAAATTTAATGTTATTAAAGAAAACGAAATCCATATTACAGAAAATGTTAACAAGCAAATAATATTAAACCAAGAAGCTATCCTAAGATTTGAAAAAATTACTGGACACATAAATCAAGAACAGGGAATAATTAATTAACAGTTTTATTAAAAAGTACAAAAACAATATATACAAAACACTAAATACATTATACATTATATAATATTATTATATAGTACAATATAGATGTACTGTACAATCATATAGATAATATAGCAGAAAGTATCCTGCTAAATAAACTAAATAAAGACCAAAATTTTTATTATCTGAAAAAGAAACTAGATTTATAAATGAATTCATATCCAACCAAAATGTAATATTAGAATCCGACGAACACTTATACAGGTTGTTGGCCTTAGAAACCTACATCATTTTTAACATAACATTCCATGTGAAAATTCCCATATTCAACACACAAATGTATAAATTAGCACACATTGTTCTTTCGGCCGCTACATCAAGCCAAATTCATAATAGTACCCAACTACATTTTGTATGGCCAAAAGGGTCAAATTTTGTACTTTGAGAAGAGATGTCCCAAAATTCACAGGACCTATATATGCGAAAACACACTTGCACAAACCAACTTGGTCAACATCCACTGTCTCAAGGGCATACTCTACGACCAAACGGTAGCATGCGACATCAAGGATGTCGGACATCAAGAGCTCATCAAAGAAGTGGAATAACGTCACATCTTTATTTTTAACACCGTGAATACCAACGTCACATCTTCATGCCACAGACCCTTCACAATCAAAGGGTCAGCCATATTAGCATGGCCATAGAATCGTTCAAGCAGATGATCATAAACAACACGTTCGAAGACATAAATCTACACAAGCTTCACTTACAGTCCTTAGCAAGTCGAAACGACCTAATTGTCATGAAGACGACAGCGACCAACCACCTATTCACACTCTACATACTGCTTACTATATTGGCTGTATCTGCAGTATGCATCCTGACACTCAGGAGAAGAAACATCATCTTCACCCCAGCGGAGCCTCCACCGATTTACGTTCCGGCCATTCCACAGATGTGGCCGTCACTTCGTTCCTTGGGGGAGGAGTTACCGAATCTACCATACAGGGTATATTCAATTCGGTTCCCCCCGCCAAGCCGCCGAGAAACGGTCATTACCCACACAAGACCAACACAGCATTCTTACATTTTGTTGCAATGTTGATCTAGCGCTTTAGCAGGATGTTGGTTGTGACAGTTCTCGTGCAAGACATTTAAACTGCTACAACAGCAGTTTCCCAGATACATGTTGCTAGCATATAAGCAAATAATTGTATACATTTAGCTTAGCTTAAGTTTGAGTTTAAAAATACAGTTAGTTCATTTTGGAACCATGAAGAGAAAAGCTGCAGTATTCATTAAACTTGTACTTTATTGAATAATCAAATAACTGTACCATTAACTTATACTATCAAGACTGGTAACTCGGGCCGCTGGTCCTCTACCTGTCCGTTTAGCTGCCGGCGCATATCCCTCGCTACGCTTATGTAGCGCTTACCAAGAGTACCATATATGTACTCTCCAATGCATGCACATACCACACACTCTCTCTCTTTGTAGCTGTTAACCGATAACAGCATTAGTATATATTGTAGCCTTAGGCTAAGCTAACATCTAAGAACGAATTAAAGAACATTCAAATAAAGTTTGAACTAATTTACTTGGACCCAACTTTCGGACTTTACCAAATTCTACATAGCGACCGTGACATTGTCTCGATTCACTGTCTAGAGGCAGTAGAACAAAAAACAAGAGGATAAAGCACGAAGGCAAGAGGATAAATAAATATTTGCCCAGAGGCAGATTACGAGGATCGTGGACCGGAAAACTACAAATTACTGAGTGGGTAGAGTGCGTCAATGGGGCAACACAGGGGTGGTCAGAAATCTAAAATAAATAAAAGCATAGCCCACATTAAGTGGCTATTATACATAAAATCCCCACCACCTGCTTGGGCAACAGATCAAACGTTACAGGCAGAATAAGATTTTTTTAAAATCTTTCCTGATAATAAATAACTCCATTGACGCAACTCACCACTCCATCAGTAACATAAACAAGAAACATTTAATAACACCACCACCACCGTCTCTGATCCCAAAGATGAGACAAACATGCTCAGGAGACTGCGAGGGACCACTCTAAAGCATACATTGCAAGTATACTTGCCAACTAAAGAAGACCAGCACCGGCCCCGCTAGCCAGTAAAGCTGGCAATCAACAACCTGTGCAAAGACCAGCACCGGTACCCTACCGCAACATGCAGTTCCATTAACACAAGTGCGAGAGGCATACCGCCGCTTGCGCCAACGAAGGAGCATCAGCGTGCCACTTCCGGCGACGCCCAGCTGATGCTAAACGAGCGTCTATGAAGACAACAACTCGACCAACCTACCTGTTAAAATTATCTGGAATTATAATATAATTAAATTTAAAACAAAATGTAAAATTGAGCACCACCATTTCTGCCCGATTAGCAGTATAGCCTGTATAGCTATAGGAAAAAGTAGGCATTAAATTGTAACTTATATAAGTAAACACATTGTCTTCCAAAACAGAGACATTACTAACTTTAACGCATAAATTCCCTTGGGCCAAAATGGGCTTTATAGACACAAAGACGGAGGATTCCACCGCTAATGTTATAAAGAAAGTCGAGATGGAAACACGACTTAAAAGTAACAACAATTCTACTTATAATTATGAAAGTGCTAATGTGTATTAGCCTTTTTTTCAAATTGTACAAGGTTCCCAATAGGTGCCTAAGGAAAAAAAATATGAGTCGTGCAAACGAATTAGATAATATATAAAATAAAAGAAATAAAAAACGAATCTTTCCTTTTTACTTTTGATCTCTCCTAAATAAACTCAATGGCTATGAACAAAGCGATAGCAGAAGTTTAGTTACAAGACCCAAATTTTAGGGAAAGTGTTCAGCAATTAGTAACTGCAACTCCAATAAGTATATACGAACTTTTGTACTTATATATGGATACTTTCAATCTCGATCACTCACCTCTGCTACGTTGCTCAAAAAAGCAAAAAGGAATACTATTAAGTACTATTCCTGGTATACAAAAGAGATCAGTAATTAAAGAACACACAATATTAGGCAGAACGTTTGATTTTGTAGCATTCAAAAAAACACACATTAATTAATACACCCTATTTATATATAACCAACCGACATTATAATTGTGCGTTTGCACAGATAAATTAAAAATGTCAATGAATGGAATGGATGCAAATCGTTACCATTCTTAGAGAAGAACGTGCCGAGCTTGATAAATCTCTCAAGTGCCTTAACAAAAGTGCAAATATTTCAAACGAGACAAAGTTAAACACGTAAAAATTCTTGTAGATTCCTACAATACCAGCCGTCAACTTATATGTGACAATGCAACAAAATTAAAGAATTTTCATTTAACACAGACAGTTGATGCATTAAGCACGTTTAGAAAAAACATTAAACGAATTTCGGATAGCTGATACTAAACCATCAGAAACTGAAGTAAATACCCCATCAATTGACAACACAATGGCCCAAACAACTATAAGTTTTCTTAAACTAGCCTCATCGAGTTTGATGTTGAGGCAGAAAACTTACAAAGCTTCAAAGATCATTTGAGTCTTATAGACTCACTAAAAGAAGATCATGAAGCAACAGCTTTCAGTCTAAACAAGACAAAACTAAAAGGCCATGCAAGAAACTTGATAAGCAAATATAGCAAACTATCGCTCAAATCATTGCAAAATTATCAATCAAAGTAAAAGGCGAATCAGTCGAAGTATTGTGAGCCAAATTACTTAACTTGCAATAGAAGATCAAAAATGCCAACCAGGACACTCAAGGGGTTGAGCAGTTAACAAAAGCTTTAGAAGGAGCATTTATAAACGATGGCTTAACGCCAGAATTGGTCAATAAATACAGTACAGCCCAAGTAGTAAAGGCAATGACCAAAAAATATGCAATCGATAAGGTAAAAAGTATCATGCAGGTAGGCACGTGCAATAGCATGAATGATGCAATATCCAAACTTGTCAACAGTTGCACCGAAGCAACTGGACAATCTAATACTGTATTGTTTTACCAAAATTACTCTCAGCGTGGCGGTAACCGTGGCAGAGGTAATTATAGAGGCCGACCATACAACAGAGGCGGCTACGTAAATAACAACAATAACAGAGGCAATCCTCGAGGCGGCTCATATAGAGGCGGCTTAAACAGAGGAATCGGACAGCATAACCTGATCCGAGTTACACAAGGCAACTCGGAAAACCAACAAACCCCCTTGAGCAACCATTAATAAAAATATTGCATATAAATCTAAGTAAATTATATACCATTAACTCAGTTAATAGATACAGGAGCAAATGTCTCAATTTTAAAGAAAAATAAAATAGATTCTCATATAAATCAAGACCATAAAGCAAATATAACAGGAATGGGACAGGGAACGACACAGTCAATTGGACAAGCGAAAATTGATATACTTTTCGATTAGTTCGTAATCAGTCACAATTTCCAAATAGTTCACAATGAATTTCCCATACCATGCGATGGAATTCTTGGACTCGACTTCATCAGAAAATTTAATTGTATAATAGATTACAGTCAATTGGACAAGCGAAAATTGATATACTTTTCGATTAGTTCGTAATCAGTCACAATTTCCAAATAGTCCACAATGAATTTCCCATACCATGCGATGGAATTCTTGAACTCGACTTAATCAGAAAATTTAATTGTATAAAAGATTACCAACATGATGAATTCATCATGAAACCACAATCTCTAAATTATAAAATACATGTACCAATATTACATAATGATAATATTATTACCAGGTAGATCAGAAGTAATAAAAAAAATTAACTTTTGACTAATAAAATTACTGTATTGATACCAAATCAGGAAATTCACCCTGGCGTATAAATTGCTTACAGTATAGTAGCAATTAATAGAGCAATAGTTCGTATTTTAAATACAACAAACAAGAATATAAATATACAAAATCCCAAGTTAAATTCGAATCAATAGAAGATTACGAAATTAAAACACAAATTGCAAACAACTACAATAGAAATATTGAAGTCCTGAAAAAATTAAAATTCCCGGAACATTTTAAAACTAAGCTTTCTAAATACAGTGACAAATTTGGTTTAGAAACAGAAGCTATTTCAAGTAATAATTTTTATAAGCAAAAATTAAGATTAGCTGACAAAACACCCGTTTATATTATAAACTACATAAATGCAGAAACAGAAAAGCCGTTAATTTCTGGCTTTTCTGTTTTCTTCTGACAGGTCGAAAAACTAATAAAAGATGGTATAGTAGAACCAATTACCTCAGAATATAATAGCCCACATCTCTTGGTACCCAAGAAATCTCTCCCAAATTCCAAGGAGAAAAAATGGCGTTTACTAGTTGATTATCGCCAAATAAACCAAAAAACTTTTAGCAGACAAATATCCACTGCCAACAATTGAGGAAATACTGGACCAATGAGGACGAGCTAAATATTTTTCATATCTCGATTTTATGTCAGGTTTCCACCAAAGTAAACTAGATGAAAAATCTAGAAATATAACATCTTTTTCAACGAACACTGGCTCTTATCGCTTCACGCGGTTACCATATTGTCTTAAGGTAGCACCAAATTAATTTATGCGAATGATGACACTGGCATTTTCAGGCCTAGAGCCATCCCAAGCATTTCTCTATATGGATGACCTAGTAGTTATCGGCTGCTCAGAGCAGCAAATGCTCAAAAATATGACAAGCATGTTTAACCTGTGTCGAAAATATAATTTAAAATTAAACCCAGAGAAATTTTTCCTTGGTCATAAGTGCACAGACCATGGCATCCTTACAGATGACAAAAAGTACGATGCTATAAAAATTAATCCAACCTCTACTGATACGGTGGGGCACGTTTCGTCGCGTTCTGTAATTACTACAGAAGATTTATTCACAACTTCGCACAACACTCACGTCATTTGACTAGATTGTGCGAGATGCGAAGATGCATTTAAATATTTAAAAAGGCAATAATGAAGCTAACATTATTGCAATACCCTGACTTCAGCAAAGAATTTTTCAGGAACAAATCTTAGAGTAAACATTTGGGAACTTAAAGCGACCCTAGCAAGCTGTGGGTTCGTTGCAGAGGCAGCGGCGTCGGCGTAGCTGATCAATGCGTTTGTGTCAGATTTGCTTTGTTAGCTGGGCGACTAAACTACAATCGATGTCGCAATGGTCAATTCGCTTTGTCGGCAATACTTCTATTCGACGGATGTTTATTGAACTTGTTGTTTTAGGATTCATTGGAATTAATTATTTGTGTCACAATGTTGCAATGTTGGCATTGCAACATTGCGCATCTTAACTCTTCCTCTTCAAATTCCTACTTGTTCCCAAGTAGGCCCTTTGTTTATTTATTATTTTGTGTAAAAATATGGGATGTTGTTAAACTCGAATCGGGTGGCTTTAGGTGGAGTGTGTGAAGTGTTTGGGCTGAAGATGATCTTTGGAGGTTGTGGGATCTGTTCCTGTACCTGAAGGGTTGTGTGCTTTTTCTGGTGGATGCAGAATTTGAATATTGAAGCGGTTGCCAGTAAAGCGCCAAGAAGGCTGATGATGGCAATGCGATTTGCAGAAGAATGGGTCTCTATTTTTTGTAGGTATTTCATGTTCTTGATGGGCAACGTGTGTAACCCTCCAGTGATAAGATGTGTAATCGTTCCAATTCTCTTGGAGTCATCTGGATGAGTGGTTTCCTGGGTTTCATGACAGTGGCCTTTTTGTTGTTAAACTATTTGTCGTTTATGTAGATTGTGTCGTTCCAAAAGTGCACCAAGTAGGTGCCCCTCATGTGAAGAGTGGTATTTTGATGTTGAATTGTTCCGTTGAAATCGTTTAAAAGTACAATGCTGTCGTCTATTTCTTCCACCTTTGGTATGTGGTCAGCGTTGCTGAACTCGCACAGCCATTCTTTGCCCTGTACTAACTTAGCAATACATTTTGATTCGTTAAGATAAATAGTTTTCATTAGTTTCTAAATGTACAATTGATTCGTTTCTTATTATAGGTTTAATTAACAAGTGTTTGTATGTAATTGCCTCTAATTGTGGGATTTTAATAATGTAGATTATGGTTGTTTTATTGTGTTCTTGTAAAATTTTGTGGACTTCTTTTATTTCATTTTCGTTTAGGAGGAGGGTGTTTATAATATTGGACTTTGCCATTTAATGGAATATTTAATATTAAAAATTTCTTTTTTTAAAGTCTAGCTTGGTTTTTGCAAACTAGTTGCCACTTCTATGTTTAAATAATTGTCCTTACTAATTGTGTTGGCTAACATATTAGAGATTGTTGTCAGATTATTTATTCTATTTTGCAATTGATTATTTATAATGACCTGGTCATTATTGTTTGTAATGAGGTTGTTAAAATTTGATTCTTTGCACACCTGACATTGTTTCACTAAGGCTGCTATTCTGTGTTTCATTTTGGGAAAATAATATTTTTCAAATAAATGCAATATGTTTTCCTGGGCATTTCTGTGTGCTCTATTGTGGGTCTGTAAGATAAGTTCTTCCTGATCTGTTTCTTTTATTACATCCTCTACCTTTGTCTAAGTGAACCTAACATTAAAAGATCCGAAATGTTCCGGATATATTCTTTGAATTAGACCCATTATATTTTCGGCAGTATAAATGCCATTTATAGCTGAGGGATTTAGGTATTTGCTTAAAATTTGTATTAAGTCGTTGTCCTAAAAGTTATGCTGCGATATGGTGTGTCTATGGAAGGTGGGGAATGGAATAGTGAACTTGTAAAAAATTCTTTATTATACTCATCTAAGTATGATTTCCATCTTTTGATTGCGATACCAATTTTCCAGTTACACTCGTGTGTAAGTAGTTCGTGGTCTGTGTAAATCTTAACTTTAGATCCACCGTATAGGTTATCCCTTTTTCGCTGTTTCGTAGCCCTCTTCGGTTTAAGATAAAGTTCTAGATATAAATGCTATTGGTCTGTCTGATTGGTTGAGCACTGCTCCTACTGCGTAGTCGGAAGCGTCTGTGGTTAATGTGAATTCTTTACTGAAGTCGGGGAAGTGTAAAATAACGGATATGAGTGCATGTTTAAGTTGTTCAAACGCTTTAATAGCTTCATCGTCTAATTTGATTACTTTTTTAGACGAAGCTCCTTTAGATATTCGTCCATCTTCTCCGTACGGCGAAGCCGTGAGAGTTTTGGCTATTGTCGCATAACCCATTATGAACCTCCTATAATATCCTGATAATCCGAGAAAGGATCGTAGTTCCTTCAAGTTCTTTGGACATGGGTAATTAGCGATAGCTTTTACTTTGGCTGGGTTTGTCTCTTTACCTTTGTCTGAGACGACGAATCCCAAAAATTCAACTTTGGTTTTAAAAAATTCACACTTATCTAATTGTCATTTAATATTGGCTGCATTTAAAGTTTTAAATATTATGTCCAGGTTTCTACAACGAGATTCTTCGTCTTCGCTAAAGACTATTATATCGTCAATGTAAATATAACAAATTTTACTTATCTGTTCTCTGAGTATGTCATCAAGTGCGCGCTGGAATATGGAGAATTTTGATAGGGAAAGCTGTTTTCTCTATATCGCTCTCTTTTAAGAGAATCTGATGGAACACACTTTTTAAGTCCAGCACGGAAAATAGTTTGTTATTTCCTAATTGAGCAAGTACTGAATATCATATATCACCTGGAATTGTATATTTGTCCGATATTGTTACGCTATTTAATTTTCTGTAATCCATTACCATTCTGTATTTTTTTACTTCTGATGCATCTAATTTTTTTGGTATTATCCATACTGGGGAATTGTATGGTGATCTGGAAGGTCGTCTTTCGAGGCCATAGGATATTGGTTAAACTTTGAGTAGTGTCTGTGTTGGTTCGAATTTCTGCCTTAAAATTAGTGGTGTAGGTAAGTTTTTTGTTTGGTAGTCGTTTCAGCTTTTTTTGCGAATTATTGAGGTGGTCAGTTCTGGGTATTATTACGTTTACGGAATGGAATTTCTTTTTTTGTTTAATGGGAATGCTCATTCCGTTTTTAATGAATAATTTCTTATTGTTTGTGTCAATAACTCCACCTAATTCTTTGAGACTATCGTTCCCTAATATTGCGTCAATGTTTTTAATGTTGGTAGCAAGAACAATTTGACAATTGCCTTTGGGTCAATAAATTAGTTGGCCATTTTGTAATGGGTAATTTGTACGTTGCCTCCTATGTAGCATGTACTGTGGTGAAGCTACTCCAGCAATACATATCGGGTAGCAACGGTGACGGCGGTTGGCAGCCAATCTTCACAAAATAATTCGGGAAGTATTCACCGAGGCTCCTCTTGGTTGAGTTAGCATGGCAGGGCGGGGCACATATATTCCGTAGAGGCGACGTCTTGGATGTAAGCTGACACTCGCGTTCGATACCCTCCAAGCCATGATCTTCAGCGTTTAAGGTTTTGAAGATCCCAAAAAAAACATTCTTCTACGACATTATATCACCATGTCACGAGGAAAGAAAACTTAGCAATTCATATTCAAAATCCGTAATTAATATTTATTATAAACAAAAGCATTATTCAATGAAATTTAATCCT
>NW_026997944.1:0-79295 GCF_035044405.1 Drosophila montana
CGGAGGCGGATCTTACATGCTGTCCATTAACATAAGGAGTTTTCTTAATATAATATAATATAATGATGAAGCTTTTGCGACTTTCCATCATAGCCTGGTGGTAGCCGCCATGACAAAATAACCTGTCATAAAATGTGATATTAGGGTAGGTTTTGTTAGAGTTTGTTTAATTTTTACTATTTGTTTTGTCTCACTCTGTGTTTACGTTTGGTTTGTGCTGGCCGTAGTTATATGAGCTTCGGAGCCAGCTATAGATTAGATCCTGCGCCGCACCTGTAACACAGCATGCCCCAAGGGTGCCTAGAAGTCTGACAGAAGCCAAACAGACTTCAATATAGCGGTCCTTGAATGCCTTTCGTCAGTCAGACTGACGTACTAAGCATTTGACGAATGCTTAAGTATTCACTGTCCAGATTATGAGTAGAGAAGTAAGCATGAATTAGGATTTGTCTTCTCTTCCCCAAAGTATATGTAATTGATTTTAAAAAATATATAAAAATTATTTTTGTGAGTTATTTGTGTGGTCGATGTTTATTTATTTATAACTCATTATACCATGAATCCATTGAAAATTGGTAAAAAGGGTATTATGTATTTGTGCAAATGTATGTAGCAGGCAGAAGGAAGCATCTCCGACCCTATAAAGTATATATATTCTTAATCACCATCAATAGCCAAGTCGATCTAGTAATGTCCGTCCATCTGTCCGTCCGTTCGTCCGTCCGTCCGTCCGTCCGTCCGTCCGTCCGTATGTATGAGCGCAAGGATCTCAGAACCTATAAGAGATAGAGACTTGAAATTCTAGCTACAGGTCCACGCGCAGATCGAGTTTGTTTCCGATATTCGATAACTTGCCCCGCTTTCAAGTAATCGATAAAAATCGATCTCGAAATCCTGTTTTTTGCGCTATTTTGGTTAATAATAAGAGCTAGAGTCGCCAAACTTGACATATAGCTTCTAGAAGGCTAGTGCGCGTTTCCGCTAGAGCCACGCGTATTCGCCGAAGCGGAGGTCGCTAGGATCAAAATGAGAGGGTTGTAAGACACAGGAGCCTCCGTCAGCCTGCTGGGAAAAGGATGTCGAGGGTTGGTCGAGGAATTAAGGGTTACGGTACAACCTTACGTTTCAGTAGTCACAACCGCTTGAGGAGAGGATAAATCAATTATAGGTCAGGGTAGAACTGCCAATCTCGTCCAGGGACCAACAAATTTTTACCCGTTTATCTGCCCCTGCCTGGAACATCGAGCCTGTTTTGGGATTGATTTCATTGTGGGCCCCGAGAAGCTAATCGGCTTTTGTCGATGACGCGCGTATGCGGCAGAAGAGGAAGAACTCGCCAGTGGAGCCGGATTCACTGGGAGTTGTCTAGGGAAGAAAGGATAGAGTTGGAGGCGCTCCAGCGGGCGTTTTTGTCTTTTGAACGTAGCGGATTAGGAACGACAGACTTAGAGAAGAACACCATCGACTTAGTGGAAGGTGCCCAACCATTCAAAGATAGGTCCTACCCGTTATCGCCATCGATGCAGAAAGTAGTGGATGATGAAGTGGACAAATTGTTGAGTTTGGGCGTTATAGAAGAGTGCAACAGCCCATGGAGTAACCGCACAACAGTAGTGCGAACGCCGGGTAAAACCCGTTTTTGCCTCGATGCACGCAAGGTCAACAATCTGACAGTGAAAGACGCGTATCCACAACCCTGTATAGAAGGCATCCTATCTAGGAAAGACCAGACCTATTAAATCTCCAGTGTGAATCTGAAGTTCGCGTATTGGCAAGTCGAACTCGACGACAAAAGCAAGCCCTATACCGCATTTATCGTACCAGGTAGGCCCTTATACCAGTTTTGAGTCATGCCATTTGGTCTATGCAATACAGGCCAACGTCTGGTTCGTCTGATGGACAAGGTGATTCCCACCGAGCTACGATCCAACGTCTTTGTGTATTTTACACGGGGAATTTATTTTGTTATTGTAGTTTAATTTTGAGGCTGGGCTGAGCACTAAATATACTAATAAATATTTGGTGCACGAAACGAAGTTGTTTTTTTAATGTTCCACCACCCGATTATCCTTCGTGTGTATTATATATATACGATAAAAGTCGTATTATTTTGGTGAACTTATCCAGACGTTTTTTAGCAGGTCTCGACAGATATAAAAATTATAGCCTTAATTTTCGTTTCGATTGGCCGGAAACTATAAAACGCTGCGGTTAACTTAAAATCGACCCCCTGCTGTACATTTGGGTAGCAACATCATAAGTGCCGAAATTCGGCACACGAATACATTTAACGGTGGTTACCATTGCTGCCCATATGCACATCTGCAGGCCAAGGGCATTTCCAAGGGCATGCGATCTTCTCTCCTTCTAATCTCTTTAGTAGCAAATCAAGTGGCCAATAGCAATCGCCCCTTTTCGTTCCCCTTTCGGCGCCGTGGATTGCAAGTCGGGCGTTGCCACCCTTGCGAAATTTGGGGCGCTCTAAGGTGCTAGGGCCCTCCCCATGCAACATCACCCAAGGATTCCCAACGACGCAATGTCGCTAACGGAAGCAATGGGTTCGAAGTCTGATTTTGTCTGTCTGGACCCAACCTGGCCTGCCTACCCCTTTCCTTAACCTAACGTGAGGCACACCACGACCTTGGTCTACACACGTATATCCTTTGCATGAAACACTCCTAGGGGCTTCCCTTGCGGTCCTCTAGCAAATACGAGTTATTTCCTACTCGACGCACTACTCAGGCCTTTAAGAATTTCCTAGCAAATTTGGCGTTAAAAGCCTTCCCAAAATCGCTTGCGTCTTCTTGGACTCTTCCGCCTGGAACACTCGGGCTCGAGCGTTATACTGCCGACGACTTCTTTCGTTAGCCTGGTGTGGCTGGCTAATAAGGTGTATTTTGTCTGCTGGGTGCAAATGAGAAATCTCATGATCACCCGGAGACCCCAACCTACGAGCCAATTTGTAACTTTCCCTGTTTATGGCATTGCGTAAAAAAACTTCTATTTCTGGAAGGCAGAGATCCCACTCGCAGTGATCTTGCTCCACATACGCCCTGATTGCCGACAACACGGCACGATTAACTCGCTCGCTTGCATTGCCCTGTGGCGTGTAGACTGCAGTGCGCATATGCGAAATGCCAAAAACTGCGATCATGGTTTGGAAAGTAGAATAACCTCGGATATTCCATATAAACATCGCTGACCAAAAAGTCCACTACTTTAAGAGCCGTAGCCTTTCGCATCGTTTTTAAAAACGTGGTTTTTGAAAAATGGTCGACTACCACGAAGATCCAAGCGTGCCCCTGCTTCGAACGTGGATATTTTCCCAGAAAGTCGATATACAGTTTTTGGAATGGTGACTCGGTCACTACCTTTTTTCCCAGACCCACTTGCATGAGGAGGTTCGGTGCCTTGATTTCCTTGCATGTCACGCACTGTCTTTCCCAATCCCTTACCTGCCTAGCCATGCCGGGCCAGCAAAACTGCCGACGCAGGGTCTCCAGTGTTTTCACGACACCCCCACAACCTTCAGGTTTGGCAGTTTGTCCTGATTAAGACGTACTTGTTCGAGCAACACCTGATATTCCGCTGACTCGAACTCGGGGGTCTCAAATTCGAGAAGATCTTCTGGAACCTTGCCCACTGCTTCGACACTACGCAATAGAGCCTGTCTTTACGGTACTCGATGGTAAAGTCGTAGCCTTGCAGCTGCAACGACCAACGAGCTAATCTCCCGTTTAGGTCCTTCATGGACATCAACCATTTTAAGCTGGCGTGGGCAGTGATGCATGTAAAAGGGATTCTATCTATAAACAAAATTTGGATTAGTTCAGTCCGATTGAGAGGTTCGCTTCCCTTAAGCATTTGCCTACTTGTCGCAGATATCTTCAGTGCGTCTGAAAATCTGGAAATAACTAGTAAGTCGTCCAAATACACAAAGACGTTGGATCGTAGCTCGGTGGGAATCACCTTGTCCATCAGACGAACCAGACGTTGGCCTGTATTGCATAGACCAAATGGCATGACTCAAAACTGGTATAAGGGCCTACCTGGTACGATAAATGCGGTATAGGGCTTGCTTTTGTCGTCGAGTTCGACTTGCCAATACGCGAACTTCAGATTCACACTGGAGATTTAATAGGTCTGGTCTTTCCTAGATAGGATGCCTTCTATACAGGGTTGTGGATACGCGTCTTTCACTGTCAGATTGTTGACCTTGCGTGCATCGAGGCAAAAACGGGTTTTACCCGGCGTTCGCACTACTGTTGTGCGGTTACTCCATGGGCTGTTGCACTCTTCTATAACGCCCAAACTCAACAATTTGTCCACTTCATCATCCACTACTTTCTGCATCGATGGCGATAACGGGTAGGACCTATCTTTGAATGGTTGGGCACCTTCCACTAAGTCGATGGTGTTCTTCTCTAAGTCTGTCGTTCCTAATCCGCTACGTTCAAAAGACAAAAACGCCCGCTGGAGCGCCTCCAACTCTATCCTTTCTTCCCTAGACAACTCCCATGAATCCGGCTCACTTGCGAGTTCTTCCTCTTCTTCCGCATAGTGCGTCATCGACAAGTCGATTAGCTTCTCGGGGCCCACAATGAAATCAATCCCAAAATAGGCTCGATGTTTCAGGTAGGGGCAGATAAAATGATTTTTTTGTTGTTCCCTGTACGAGATTGGGAGTTCTACCCTACCTATAATTGATTTATCCTCTCCTCAAGCGGTTGTGACTACTGAAACGTAAGGTTGTACCGTAACCCTTAATTCCTCGACCAACCCTCGACATCCTTTTCCCAGCAGGCTGACGGAGGCTCCTGTGTCTTACAACCCTCTCATTTTGATCCTAGCGACCTCCGCTTCGGCGAATACGCGTGGCTCTAGCGGAAACGCGCACTAGCCTTCTAGAAGCTATATGTCAAGTTTGGCGACTCTAGCTCTTATTATTAACCAAAATAGCGCAAAAAACAGGATTTCGAGATCGATTTTTATCGATTACTTGAAAACGGGGCAAGTTATCGAATATCGGAAACAAACTCGATCTGCGCGTGGACCTGTAGCTAGAATTTCAAGTCTCTATCTCTTATAGGTTCTGAGATCCTTGCGCTCATACATACGGACGGACGGACGGACGGACGGACGGACGGACGAACGGACGGACAGATGGACGGACATTACTAGATCGACTTGGCTATTGATGGTGATTAAGAATATATATACTTTATAGGGTCGGAGATGCTTCCTTCTGCCTGCTACATACATTTGCACAAATACATAATACCCTTTTTACCAATTTTCAATGGATTCATGGTATAATGAGTTATAAATAAATAAACATCGACCACACAAATAACTCACAAAAATAATTTTTATATATTTTTTAAAATCAATTACATATACTTTGGGGAAGAGAAGACAAATCCTAATTCATGCTTACTTCTCTACTCATAATCTGGACAGTGAATACTTAAGCATTCGTCAAATGCTTAGTACGTCAGTCTGACTGACGAAAGGCATTCAAGGACCGCTATATTGAAGTCTGTTTGGCTTCTGTCAGACTTCTAGGCACCCTTGGGGCATGCTGTGTTACAGGTGCGGCGCAGGATCTAATCTATAGCTGGCTCCGAAGCTCATATAACTACGGCCAGCACAAACCAAACGTAAACACAGAGTGAGACAAAACAAATAGTAAAAATTAAACAAACTCTAACAAAACCTACCCTAATATCACATTTTATGACAGGTTATTTTGTCATGGCGGCTACCACCAGGCTATGATGGAAAGTCGCAAAAGCTTCATCATTATATTATATTATATTAAGAAAACTCCTTATGTTAATGGACAGCATGTAAGATCCGCCTCCGTCGCTCTTCTGGCCATTCTTGGGGTATGCTGGGTGAAGAAGAGGTGCAGGCTCGATTCTACATCGTCCTGGGTCACCTGTCTCCGAAGCTCTTATAACTACGGTCAGCACACATCCAACATTAACACAAAATGAGACAAACAAACTAATAAATGAATAAATAACATCTGACAAAACTACCCGAATATCACATTTTTATCACAAGATGCCTTTGTCATTGCGGCTACCACCAGGCTACGATGAACGGTCGAAAGCGTTTCGCCAACATGCGAACGTGACTTACCGCCATCAAACACGACAAGAAAAACGTCTCATACTCATGGATAATCTGATGATATCTGCCTCCGTCGTGCTTCTCGGATTCCACTACACGCTGTGCGATTATGGGCCACCTACTCGTGCCACATAAGACATCAGCGGATTGGATCCTAAAGCCAAGGGAAACTCTGTCCCTGCATTGATATTTTATTTACTTTTTTGATTTCCGCCCCGACTTCAAAGAAGCCGGGTACTTCTTCAATTTGAGCGCCATATTGTTACTACTTTTTTCTTTTTGGGCCGCGCCGTCTGGCTCATCGGTTCTCTGGGTGTACTCCCATCCCTGGCCCACAGTCCGCACTATCGATATCAACAAGCTACAATTTCTGTAGAAAATCAGACCTACACAACAATATCCAAAACGAACTTCATAATCGATAAACATTAAACAGCTGGAACTTCTAACAAATAAACAACAACATAAATAGCTGTGACAATGGATAATTAGCAGGACATTGCTTTACTTCAGTATGTGCGCATAAGTGGTTGCATTTCTTATAGTTATTAACAATGAATATCTCTTATTTCACCTGTCATTACAGGATATCTTTACTCTGCCATTTATGATTCCGTGTAGGCTGACATTTCTCTCACTTTAACAGATGCGTATAATTATTTGCATCATCTTATAATTATTGACTATTGATCTTATAGCTTATTTTATTATCTTTTTACATGACATCTCGAACCTTCTTTATATAATGTCATGCTAATGTACATCTCTCTCACTTCAACAGGTGCGTATAATTATGTGCACCATCGTATAGTTATAACAATGGACAATAATTACTAAAAGTTCATTTTTTTACAGAATTCATTTTTTTTAACAACATTGAACTGAACGGGTGACGAAGGTACGGCCAAAGGTTATTGCCAGTCGCCGCGAAAAAATGAAAGGAGGCAATTTTAAGGTAATCGTTGCTCCAGTGGGAACAAGGTACCCACGCAAATAATCCTATAATTGGGTATGCCACGATAATCAGTCATGAACCAGGTATGTGATATATTAAATATCTTAACTCCACCTTACCCTGCCTAAAGAGCTCTTTGGGGGGCGGTAAGGTAACATCCTAAAGCGCTTGCATTAAAATGCAGCTCAATGTCATCCTTATAGTCATAAATTGATAACACCGGCGCTTCTTACAGTTTTTGTTTCAAGTACCAAAAACAATTTAGCTCTTTTAGCTCTTTTACTTCGAATTTAAATGCTCTATCATTTCTTAGTAAATCATACATTGGTTTCTCGATTATAGAACAAAGTCTAAGAAAACTTTGTACCGCTTGAGTTTCATCCGGAATGGGAAAGTTCTTTACCGCCTCCAGCCCTTTATCGTTACTTTCTTGCTATCATAATGTCGTCCATATATACAACGACTTTATTATCTCAAATCATATCTAAAAATATACTCTTGATAAATCTTTAAAATACTTGAGAACATTTTTTTGATCCCATTGGCATCCTTAAAAACTCAAATTGTCCCAAACGAGTTACATTATGGATTCCTTGTTAACAAAAGCATGAAAATATCCATTTTTTTAATCTAGCTTGGTAAATACCGTTTTCTCCACGAGTCTGTTCAACAAATCATCTATTTCGGCAGTGGAAAGTTATCTTTAATCAATTCTTTATTTAATCTTCTAAAATCTATGCACATTCTTAAATCTCCAGTTTTTTTCTTAACTAACACAATCGATTATGCATATTCAGAACTGCTGGGCTGAATGGTACAAGCCCTCAAATATTCCTCTAATATTTCTTGCAATTTCCTTTTTCCGGGTATGACAATCGCCATGGCGAACAATTAAATACTTTCGCTTTGTCCACTGTTATTTTTATTTCTCATTTAACCTAAGGCCCATCTGGTCTTCTCGCCCTTCCTTTTACATAAGTCGCTTCGAGGAACTGTATGAACTTTTCCGTATCATTATGTTTTACTTGTAGTCCAATGTTATATACCCTTTCTATTGTGTCTGTGTCTAAAATGGTACTAAAAAGTTTTTCGACACTGTTAGGATGAATTGTGTCAAATAGCCATTTAAATCGAGTCCAAAAGTAATGGGCTTATTCTTTGAGATTGCAACCTTTGGTTCTTAGCTTTAGAACGCCGACTTGAAAAGGATTTCGTACTACGAAATATGTACAACGATTTTATGGTTGAATCTCGTGACCTTGGACATATGACAACGCTTACATCAACTCCTCCAGAACTGCATTATTACATTTCCCATCAATGCGTCCTGTGTGTGATAGTGACCACACATTCGGGCTAGTTTTCGATGCGTCAAGAAAAACGTCAACGTCAATCTCACAAAACAAGACTTTGATGGTAGGTTCAACTATTAAAAGGGTGGTATATTTAACCCATGCACGATTTCGGTTGCATAAGTATGCTTTGACAGCCGACATCTCAAAATGCTAAGGAGGATCGGAATTGTCAGGTGATGGTGTGGATTCAATATAACTCAGAAAGTTTATATTTTCATGGGCGATTTACCAGCTGATCGACTTTGAAGCGCAGATTTCTGTGGCCCATTATGTGAGCCTTAAGATTCAATGGGGATCCCTAAGTAGATGTGTTTGTTTGTTTTGTGTCTAAGGTGGTTCACCTGGATCTTGTTGCATGTTTTTCCCCTGACTGTTTCCTGTCTGTATTTAAAATCGGCAGACGGGGTCTCAGAAGGTGTACAACAATAACGCAACCAACTTCGTGGGAGCAGCGAACGTCCTGAAGCATCTCCAGGTAGCTTACACCGGGCAGAAGCATCGATTACAGGCATACGCCGCTGGGTGAGGCGTCGAATGGATATTCATTCCACCGAGGGCGATCCATTTCGAAGGGCCACCAAGCATCGTCTGGTACAAGGAACTGGCAACGCCAGACTAACACACGCACATGGTAGAAGTCGAGACGCTACTCAACTCGCGCCTTATTGCTTCCCCAGGCAACGACCCCAACGACGGGGAGGCCCTGACCCCAAGCCACGTGCTATTCGGCCAGCCTCTTTTTTCGCTGCCGCGCGTATCTGGTCTAGACGAAACCAACAGCACGGCGAGCTTCGCGAATTTAAAACGGTTTTGGCGGTCTTGGTCCAGTGACTACCTGGCCACTCTGCAGCACCACACACAATGGTCCAAGGACTGGCCCGACTTGGAAACAGGATGCCTCGTTCTGTTAAACGAGGACAATATACCACCTAAAAATCGGCGAAGACTTTAAAGTACGCGTGGCGGAGATCCGCACGCCGACCGCAATACCCAATACACAAGGTGGTAGTGTTACCAATAGTTTAAGCCCTTAGACCTTCAACGGGGCCGGAATGTTAGAGCAGTTTAAATTATAATATAATTAAATGAAAAATAAGTAAGAATACCAGCGTTTGAAAATTCTACGCTACTCCGTAGTATTTCGTTTTTCTCTCGCTATCGCTCTCTCTTTGAAAAAGCATTTACTGTGCTCTGCTTGTAGCTTTGTAGCGTCATTGGTTATAGCAATAGCAATAGCAAAAAATGAAATGATGTGCTCTGCGTAGCCGTAGCGGTAGCTGAAAACTGATGGCGAGATGAGAGCAGAGCAAATGAAATTGTTTCATTTACTACGGCTCTTGTGCGCTTTTGCTTTTGCTAGAATTCCGTGATCGTTTTTTTCGTCGCCGGTTCGTAATGCACCGTTGTTTTAGGCTTGTTGCTTGCTACAATGCATTTTAGCAAATTTTTTTTGCACTTTCAAGTATTGATTTAATGCGTAAACATGGCACCGGAGAAGAAGTGGGATCGACAATTTAAATTTATTTGAAGACGAGGATTAATAAAAATATGTATTTCATTTTTCAATTTGTTAACGTATGAATAAATAAAATAAAGATGACGGAATTCTTCCAAAGCGCATAAGAGCCGTATTAAATGAAACAATTTCATTCTTCTGCTCTCATCTCGCTATCAGTTTTCAGCTACCGCTACGGCTACGCAGAGCACATCATTTCATTTTTATGCCCTGAACCCAATAAAAATGGATAATCAGGGTATATTATATTTGTGCAAATGTATGTAACAGGCAGAAGGAAGCATCTCCGACCCCATAAAGTATATATATTCTTGATCAGCATCAATAGCCGAGTCGATCAAGCCATGTCCGTCTGTCTGTCTGTCCGTCTGTCCGTCAATCCGTTAGTCCGTCCGTATGTATGAACGCAAGGATATCAGAACCTATAAGAACTAGAGACTTGAAATTTTAGCTGAAGGTCCTCCTAATGCCCGCGCAGATCGAGTTTGTTTCCGATATTCGATAACTTGTCCCGTTTCCAAGAAATCGATAAGAATCGATATCGAAATCTTGTTTTTTGAGCAATTTCGGCAAATAATAAGAGCTAGAGTCACCAAACTTGACATATAGCTTCCAGAATAGTATATATATATCAAGTATCTTTCATTTTATACCTATCTCCACCTCCCCGCTACCACCGCAAAGCTATAAATCAAGTCAATTATCCAACTTGTATTGCCCATCAATTTAAGCCACGATTTATATGCAATTGCATTTTTGAGAATACACAAATATTCTTTATAAGTAATATTCTACAATAAGATGTACTGTCGAAAATTTCATTACGATCGGTTAAGAAACACAAAAGTTATGTCGCACGTGTTAGCAGCATAGCTGCTGCGCACATTCATGCGCGTCTTCTTTGAATTCTATCAACAGCATTACAATTGCGATTGTATTGTTTTCTGTGCTGCTATTTGAATTCGTTTTTTTCACATTAAGACTTAATTGTTGGTGTGGCTATTGAGTAGAGGCGGCGGAAAGTAGCGTGATGATCAGTTATACGAGTTCGAACCCTGCCGTCACAAAGGGTATAAATCAAATTGACAAACCCAACTTGTATTGTCCACCAATTTAAGCTACAATTTTAATGCAATTGACTTTTTGAGAATACACAAATATTCCAAAGCGCTACTCTAGAAAACTTCATTAAGATCGATTAAAGAGACCAACAAAAGCTATGTGTATTAGACAGCTGCGCAATTGTTCTTAGCAGCAGCTGTGCAAATACATTCATGCGCGTCTTCTTTCAATTCTATCAACAGCATTGCAGTTGCGATTGTATTGTTTTCTGTGCTGCTATTTCACTTGGTATTTTTCTCGTCAAGGCTTAATTATTGGTGTGGCTATTGAGTACAGGAGGCGGAAAGTAGCGCGGTCAGTTACGAGTTCGAACTTCTTCTTCTTCTTATGCTCCTCATATATACGCAAAATCCTATTAAGATCGGACAACTATATCATATAGCTGCCATAGGAACGATCAGTCGAAAATTAAGTTGTTGTATGGAAAACTTTTTTATTTTTCAACACATCTTAACCATACTCGGTTAATTAACTATTTTCCCTGTGCATCATAGCTACGGGCAAAGCACTATTAGAATTATGAAAATTATAAATCTTCGGCGTGCCGAAGATAGCCCTTCCTTCTCGTTTTTTTTTGCTGGTGTGTAATAAAGGAAACGACCGCGTAGCGCGTGCTGCATTTGATGTGTATATAAAAATAATAGGGTTCAGGGTATTCTCTAGTCGGGAGCTCCCGGCTAGAACCTCTTACTTGTTTGCTATTCCTATTGTTATAGCCAATGACGCGACAAAGCTACAAGCAGAGCACAGCAAATGCTTTTTAATTTTTCGGCTCTGGCTCTGCTACGGCTCTGTTCAAAGAGAAAGCGATAGTGAGAGCATAGCAATATTTTTGTAGCTCTTGCTGCTATGGAGTAGTAAATGCGAACGCTGAAGAATACCCCCACTCTCTCATTCGTTGCTCTTTTCGTTTGCTTATATGTATTTAGCAGCGACAATTTGATTAAGCCTCTCCCGTGATCTGTTTTTAAGCATCAATTGTTTTTGAGCTCTGGCAGTGGTTAGATGTAATAAATTAAAAAGCACAGAAATGTTTTTCGTTTTATTTGCTATTTAAGACATCGGCAATGAGGAAAAAACCCAAGAAAAAACCATAATTTAAATTGGTCAAATAATTGGAAATTTGGATTTTTACGGGAAATACCTTACGGAATTTACACTGCTAACATATAGAGCAGGGTAATGCGCCCCTTTGTTGTTTGTTGAAGGGTTACTAGTCGCCTGGACCAGCCTAAGTTTATTCCGACAGGCCGAGGAACTTCTCGGGGTTCCGCGAGAACACGCGCCGTCGCGGTCATCGACGAGAAGGAAGATGGGGCCATAGCACCTGAGGAATGATCTGCGGACACTTTGGAGAGAAATCACCCCTTCCCTTGCTGTACAAACTCCTACAAACATCCTGATAGGAGACAGGTTATGGCAAATCAAAAGAGCCCCACTTGCTCCGGGTAGCAGCAAATCGTTTGAGACAAGTCACAGTCTAAAGTAATGAGGGTCCGAAATGAGAACAGGGTGTAAGGGTCACTTGCTATCTCTTTCACATTAAGGTTGTAGTATGTTTCTATGCGAACTAGTCTCTAAGTTTTAAAGTTATCGTCATATAACTTTGCAGAAGCTTCTCTTTCTATTGCACGCAGTACATATGTCGGAACCGTCTAGATCGGACCACTATATCATATAGCTGCCATAAAGAACAATCGGTCGAAAAGTAGTATGAAAAGCTTTTTAGTTTATCAAACTCGGCATTTATTAGTTTTACTATGGTCCTCTTATATAAGCAAAATCCTATCAACATTGGACCACTATATCATATAGCTGCCATAGGAACGATCGGTGGTAAGCTTTTTTATCTTTCAAGATATCTTGACCAAACTCGTCATTTATAAGTTTCACTTGTTCCCTACTTTTATGTAAAACAATGTACATCGGTCTACTACATCATATAGCTTCCATAGGAACGATCGGTCGAAAATTAAGTTAAATAAAAATCTTTTTGTTTTTTAAGATATCTTAACCTTGCTCGGCATTAACTATTTTCCCTATGCTTCTCAGGTACGGGCAAAGCACTATGAGCATCACGAAAAGGTTGGGTCTGCAAGGGTATTAAATATTCGGCGTGCCGAAGATAGCCCTTCTTTCTTGATTAAATAAGACACGACCACATTATATAATAACAAAACGATATTTATGTTTGAAAGGAAGTTTAGGTTTATACTTAAAAGTTATGATAAAACGCATTTAATATATAAAAAGGTTCGCTGTTGTACCCCTCTATGTGTGGTCTTCCAGATTTATAACAACATTCCGCAAACAATTCTACACTCTGTCGATGGAACCAATAGTTTTTTGTTGTGCTGTTAGAGTTTAGATTAAGAGTGTTAAGTTGGAACACCCCAAAATGAAAGACTCTTCCGTCCGTCTGAACGCATTGTACAACAATTGGTTTCTGAAGATCCCCTTTGGCAGAACCACCATACAACTGTTTAGCGCGGGCTACAGCTGCAATAAAAGCCTTCAGCATAGTACGTCCATAAAATTGACTTTTTGTTACATCAGCACCGTGTACGTTATTCACAATTGTTTTATCAAAAAACGTTATAATTGTATGTGGATGGGAGCAGCTTATTTCAGTGCGAATTGCTAAAATTTGAAGTATAATATTATTTTATAGTTTTCAACATAACCGAAAAGTTAACTTACGATAGAAATTATTTTCCGTGTATATGTGCTGCTTTTGCATTGAAACTGTGCATTTGACCGGATACAAATCTGGTAATTCCCCATTAAATTTACCCTTGACAGCATTCAAAGCACGGGAAGAGCTTATTAATTTATCTCCAGTAATTGTAAATGCGAGTAAATCACTGTCCTTAGATAATGAAGTTTGAAATGTGACATAATCAGTAAGCTTCCGACTCAAAGTCGCAGAGCGGCCACATAATTTCTCGATTTCAAACATAAGCTTGTTTATTACGAGGCGACTGAAAAATAAATCATTATTAAAATAAAAACAGACACTAATACAGTACACGAAAAATTTAAGTATTTCGGCATATTTTAATACCATTGTAGAGGGTATATTTATTTATCTCCAAATATTGCTAAACATACTTGCGTCTTTCGTGGGAGACTCCATAAAGGCGCGGTAAAATATATGCTGGTCGATCAATTAGTCGTCTCTTTGGCAATTTTACTTGTTGCGCATCCAGCAAATGGGATGAAAATATAGCATTTTGAACATTTCGATCAACGGCCTTTGAATACTGTCCACTTAATATAGCATCCTCTATTTTTTGTGGAAAACTATTTATTTCAATCGTATTAGTCAGCACTTGGGCTTGCGGCAATCCACCAAGTAGCACAATGTTATCCCCAAAGAGATGGCACGCGGTTGAATGCCAGTTTGGATGAGATTGGTCTTCAGAAATCGGCTTCCGAGCTGCTCCAACAATGTCAACACTGCACGTTCAAACATGGTAAATTAAAATTGTTTTTTGATTAAATTGACTATTCTTACGACTGGATCTCTATTGGTGGATTCAACACTTCCTCCGGGGTTTTTAGTTGAATTCCCGTTTTCAGTAGCTCAGCGGCAGCACCTGTCTCCTTCGGCACACGCCTTCCTTGAACCTGCCAGTGTTTCTTAAAATGCCATCCAATATGTTGTGCATATAATTTATTTGTAAGACGCATTTCAATTTTTTTAATTCTAAATATACAAGTTTCACAGCGTAGGGTTATGAAATTATATCAGCTGATTTTATCAATAAAAATTTACTGATTCTATCGATAGGCTTTCCACAAAAAATTATTCTGCAATCGAATGTTATTAATATTTTTCTTTCATAAAGCGTTTCTACTCTAGATGCATACACTTCTACATCCAATCGACTGCTGTTTGTTTACCCGTTCATTGAATACATTGCAAAAATAGACAGGTTAAAGTCTGGACTAATTTCAAATGTCTGCGTTCGCCAATTCTAACACCCTAGCCATTTTAATATGTTTTGAACTAATAGGCACTGTTCATAGTTGTGGATGCAAACGCAGTGCTAGTACAAAAAAATTATTACATTAAGCTTAAAGTTATATTTACAATATATGCAATTTGTTACATCGAAATAAGTTTTCTTTATGTTATTTAAAAATTACACCAACATGCATTCAAATCCGAAAATATTTGTTTTTAATAATCTAATGAAAGGAACACCCATCATATTTTTAAAAAGGACTCATTTTTTTCAAACTACGGTCACACTTATTGATACAGTCTGGCATCTTTGCTGCAATTGTAATTTAATATTGTTTGTTTTTAATACTGGGTCGTTGCAACAGATTTAAAGAAGTATGTACATATATTGTAAGTTGTCCCTCAATCAAATTTTGATACATTGATACGAATTGCATTCAATATAATATATATAGGTACATATATGTATGAGACACAAAAATGAAGTGTGTGCTTAGGCTATTCTTAAAAAAAACGCTTAAAAGTCTTGTAACTTATGTATAATATGTTTATGTACATATCGTTATACCACTAATATAAGAACATCGATATGTTCTACGGGTAGAGCTACATGTGTGTATGCTTATGCATTGGATTTTATTAAAAAGTAACTTACTGAGGACAACTTGAGTTTAAAAAAAACTACAGTCGAATCTAGGTAAAAGCATGTATTACAATGTCTGTTCTATGGGATACAGTTTTTAACATCATTAGTAAACCGAGTATTTTAGTTTTGTGCAGAAAAAAAATAAGTAACCTCAATTGGACTTAAACCCGTTACCGACCGAACTACTTGCTAATGTTTCTATTCGACAGCCATATAAATAAATAATTTGTTTTTAATAACAATATAACACAAATTTAAATAGCAGAACACAGCACAGGATTTAGTAAAATCACAACTGCAATGCTGTTTATAGAATTCAATAAAGACGCACATCTGGAATGTACGTTTGTACATGTTCACACAAATTCTTGCAGCTTGCGCTAGCTGACACAAACACTTGGCTTGTCAATATCAGTATAAGCATACGGCTTCTTGGTATCTTCTTTATTTCTTAACCAATCTGGATGAACATTTTTGGAGTTTTCGTATTTCTCTAAAAGACAGTTGCATTAAAATTGGTGGGTAGTTCCAATACATATGTATATTTATTCTATTCTGGAAGCTACTTGTCAAATTGGGGGACATTTGCTCAAATAACAGGATTTCGATATCGATTCTTATCGATTGCTTAGAAACGGGACAAGTATTCGGAAACGGGAAATGAACTCCTACTGCGCGGGCACTAGGAGAAATACGTTAATTTCAAGTCTCTAGTTCTTACAAGCTCTGAGCTGCTTGCAATCATACAAACGGGCGGGCGGACAGACGGACAAACAGACGGCTATTGATGCTGATCAACAATACGATCGGAGATGTTTCCTTCTGCCTGTTATATACATTTGCACAAATACATTATACCCTTTTTACCCATCTGCATTGGGTTCTGGGGTATACAAATTTGTGCTGCGTCTTAAAGTAATTTTAAAGTAAACATGTTAAAATTATGATTCACGAATACTTCAAAGCAAATTGTACAGTGGCACACGAAGTCTCACATAAACAAAATAAATGCTTTTTTGAGTTCAATGTTTAATAATAATAATAATCAGTAAGCGTAAACCTTTCTCTACCAACACCAAATACAGCTCGCATTACGAGCTCGCTTGGTTAAAAATCAAAAATAGACTCCTGTATCTGAGTCGAATTGAACTCCATTCAACTTTACCACCGCCTTAAACCTCACAGCCATACGAAGAATTCTGTTTCGAGGGAAAATCGAGAAAAAAGTTCCATCTTCGGCACGCCGAAGATTTAATACCCTTGCAGACCCAACCTTTTCAAAATGCTCATAGTGCTTTGCCCGTATCTAAGAAGCACAGGGAAAATAGTTAATGCCGAGTATGGTTAAGATATCTTGAAAAACAAAACAGGTTTCCATACAACAACTTAATTTTCGACCGATCGTTCCTATGGCAGCTATATGATATAGTAGCCCGATGTGAATAAGATTTTGCATAAGTAGAGGGAGCATAGTAAAACTAATAAATGCCGAGTTTGGTCAAGATATCTTGAAAAACAAAAAAAATTCATACAGCAGCATAATTTTCGACCGATCGTTCCTATGGCAGCAATATGATATAGCTGTCCGATCTTAATAGGATTTTGCATATATATGGGGAGCGTAGTAAAAATAATAAATACCGAGTTTGGTCAAGATATCTTGAAATACATAAAAATTTTCCATACAAAAACTTAATTTTCGACCGATCGTTCCTATGGCAGCTATATGATATAGTTGCCCGATCTTAATAGAATTTTGCATATATATCGGGAGCTTAGTAAAACTAATAAGTACCGAGTTTGGTCAAGATATCTTAAAAAACATAAAAATTTTCCATACAAAAACTTAATTTTCGACCGATCGTTCCTATGGCAGCTATATGATATAGTGGTCCGCTCTTAATAGGATTTTGCATATATATGGGGAGCGTAGTAAAACTAATAAATACCGAGTTTAGTCAAGATAACTTTATAAACAAAAATGTTTTTCATACAAGAACCTACTTTTCGACCGATCGTTCCTATGGGAGCTATATGATACAGTGGTCCGATCCAGCTGGTTTTGACATATGAACTGCGTGCAACAGAAAGAGGGAATTTTGCAAAGTTTCATAAAGATAGCTTTAAAACTGAGAGACTAGTTCGCATAGAAACAGATAGACGGACAGACGGACATGGCTATATCAACTCGGCTGTTGATACTGATCAAGAATATATATACTTTATGGGGTCGGAGATGTCTCCTTCTATGCGTTAGACATTTCACGACAAAATTATAATACCCTCTGCAAGGGTATAAAAAAGAAAGATACTTCAATTGTATATACTATTCTAGAAGCTACATTTCAAATAAGGTGACTCTAGGTTTCTAGGTGAAAAGGTTTCCTCGAAAACAGGATTTCCATATATATATATTTATAGATTGCTTAGAAACGGGGCAAGTTATCGGACATCGGTAACAAACTCGTGCTGCGCGGGCACTAGGACCTCAATCAAAGTCGTCTAAGTCTAACTCTAATGGATTCTGAGATCAACACATACGACAAGTCGGACGGAGGGAAAGTCAGTCGAACATGATTGACTAGTTGGCTATTTATAATGACCAATAATATAAGTTATGGCCAGACTCTTGGCGAGTATTTAGTTGGTTGATTAATAAAAATTAATTGATTGATGACAGTCGGCTTGCCTTGCCAAAAAATAACGCGATTGTTATTTTAATAAGCTAACTTTATTATACTCGGCTGCAGTGACTGTGTCAGCTCAGGATATGTTAAAAACTAATTTGACAAGTATATGATTATTACTAGATAGCCCTAGTCTACGCCGGCAAGTCTTATATTGCGCTTCCGCGACGATCGCGACCATCAGTGACCAAAGGCAGAATGGCCAGCACCAATACATTGTATAATAGTGAACAGTGTCAAATGTAATCGTTTGTGTTTACTTTCGTTAACTTATATATACTTTGAGGGGTCATACATTTGCATAAAAACATTATACCCATTTTACCCATTTTCAATTGGTTCTGTGTATAAAATGTGTTAAGCTTGACCAAGCGATATTTTGGTAGAAGATCCCCTAGTCGGGCATTCCTATTTATTTCCTCCAGTAACTGAAGTCATTGAGGTAAGTAGCTGCAAAAATGACAAGCTCCTTGCTACATTTTTTTAGAGGTTGGATGTTTTGGATGGCGTCTAGTGAGTTATTCAGTGTAGTGCATCATTACATCATGCACCTGTTATGCATACTTTTGTCATTCATTGTCTTTTTTTTTTTTTATATAAAATGGCTTTTTAAGTCCAGTTAATATTTCGTTTCCTGCGTAGATTAATAAAATATCCGTATATTGGAGGTCGAGTTGCTCCATACAACAACCCGCGTGCCATTCATATTCCCTATTTTTATACCCTGAACCCATTAAAAATGGGTAATCAGGGTATATTGTATTTATGCAAATGTACGTAACAGGCAGAAGGAAGCATCTCCGACCCCATAAAGTGTATATATTCTTTATCAGCATCAATAGCCGAGTCGATCTAGCCATGTCCGTCCGTCTGTCCGTATATATGAACGCAAGGATATCAGAACCTATAAGAGCTAGCTGAAATTTTAGCTGTACGTCCTCCTAATGCCCGCGCAGATCGAGTTTGTTTCCGATATTCGATAACTTGTCCCGTTTCCAAGTAATCGATAAAAATCGATATCGAAATCTTGTTTTTTGAGCAATTTCGGCAAATAATAAGAGCTAGAGTCACCAAACTTGATATATAGCTTCTAGAATAGTATATATATATCAAGTATCTTTCATTTTATACCTATCTCCACCTCCCCGCTACCACCGCAAAGCTATAAATCAAGTTAATTATCCAACTTGTATTGCCCATCAATTTAAGCCACGATTTATATGCAATTGCATTATTGAGAATACACAAATATTCTTTATTATATTCTACAAAAATATGTACTGTCGAAAATTTCATTAAGATCGGTTAAGAAACACTAAAGTTATGTGCGCACGTGTTAGCAGCATAGCTGCTGCGCAAATTCCATGAATTTCTGTATACATGTACACACACACACATTCATGCGCGCCTTCTTTGAACTCTATCAACAGCAATGCAATTGCGATTGTATTGTTTTCTGTGCTGTTATTTTAATTGGTTTTGTTCTCATTAAAACTCAGTTATTGGTGTGGCCCTTGAGTAGAGGCAACGGCAAGTGGTGCGGTTAGTTGCGAGTTCGAATCCTGCCAAGGGAACAATTTTTTTTTTCTTTTCATTTTTATTTATTACTACTAAATCAAATCGATCTGCATTTGGTGTTTTTGCTAAAGAGATGCTTTTCCTCTTCAGCAGTGTTCTTTGGTTTTGTGCCACTTCACATCTCTCTAAGTGATCTACCGTAAGCACCCGCCGAATTCGGGTATTTGGAGCGCAAAATATGATTCCATTGTTTGCTAATATTATAGGGGACGGTGAGTTGCCCTGTAGTAGTTGGCTGAGTCTGGCGATAAAGGATATACGACGGAAGCTAAGAAAGCCAGCCCTTGTCCAAAGATTCCTTACCTTCCAATTTCCACGTAATAATCGCCTAACAGCCATTCCAAAGGCTCGAGGAATTCATCCTTGGCAATGTGTAGCGTGCCTTCCGTTAAGACATGTGTATATATGAGGCTTTTATATGAAAACTTAACAGTTAATCGGATTTCGGGTAAAAGCTCGTTAATCTTCGTTTTATTTCCGTTTTCGAGGCAATACAGTATTTTTATACCCTGAACCCATTGAAAATTGGTAAAAAGGGTATAATGTATTTGTGCAAATGTATGTAACAGGCAAAAGGAAGCATCTCCAACCCCATAAAGTATATATATTCTTGATCAGCATCAACAGCCGAGTCGATTTAGCCATGTCCGTCTGTCTGTCCGTACATCCGTCTGTCCGTATGTATGAACGCAAGAGTCTCAGAACCTATAAGAGCTAGAGACCTAAAATTTTAACTGTAGGTCTTCATAGTCCATGCGCAGATCGAGTTTGTTGCCGATATTCGATAACTTGTCCCGTTTCCAAGTAATCGATAAAAATCGATATCGAAATCCTGTTTTTTGAGCAATTTCGGCAATAATATGAGCTAGAGTCACCAAACTTGACATATAGCTTCAAGAATAGTATATATATATCAAGTATCTTTCATTTTATATCTATCGCCACCTCCCTGCGTCCACGTCAAGGCTATAAATCAAGTTAATTATCCAACTTGTATTGCCCATCAATTTAAGCCATAATTTATATGCAATTGAATTTTTGAGAATACACAAATATTCTTTATACTATTCTACAATAAGATTTTGTTCTTTATTACTACTAAAGCAAACGAGCGTGTAGCGCGAGCTGCATTTGGTGTTGGAAGAAGAGGGTTCAGGGTATCCCCTAGTCGGGCGCTCCCGACTAGAACCTCTTACTGGTTTTGGTTGCTTTTTAGTGGTAATTTTATGTTTCACGTAGGGTGCTATGCTACATTAGCCAGATTTTTTTAAGAAATATCTGTTTCTAGCCATCACCTTGCTGAGGTTGTAGGCGGGCTGCCATCAGTGCACACAATCTCCAATCCCAATTTTGTGCAACGTTTTACAGTATAAAATTCGCGAGATTCTCCTTTCTAGGCACCCAATTCCAATCGTTCATTGTTAAGACTTCCAATATTTCATCCGCCCGATGAGCGGATTTATCCATACCAAGACTGTCTTGGAGATGTACCACATATAGATATGTCCAGCATACACCCTTTATCTGTTACCAAATTGGTTGGACCAGCAAATTGGTAACCAAGGAATACTCCGGTAGTATTTTGAAACCACTAATTGCTTTATCGGGATTCTTGTAATAACTTGTATAAGGCTATAGCCCTCATTCATCTTTGGATGTACACTAATGCATACCATTACCTTTTCACAATGTATTTAATCATGCATATCAAGACATACGGTATCTCAAAATTCACCTTCTACAAACATCGTATAAATGAATTCGCAGTTTGGTACAATCATTCTTATCTCGAATCCTCCATACGGGGATGTGAATGTCTGCTAATTCCTGCAAGAATACATTTAAGTCCTTCTTAGAATGCTTTTAACAGCGCGCGTACTATAGTCTAAACTGTACTTGCAATTCAACAATCAATTCTTGCACAAGTGTTAAATTCTTTAAATTTTGATGATTTGAATTTGATTAATTTTTTTTAACTTTCTCTCACGGATAGTTGGGAATTTGTAATTCAGAATATTCAACTTTTTACGGGTCTTTCTGTCCTATCTAAGTTCCGTTTGAGACTTTTCATGATGCTTGTCTTTGTAGATATAAGATATAAGATAAATCCGCCAGCTAATTATTCCCTTGTCCACCAAAAACTACCTGGATCAGGGAACTCATCATTATTATTTGACTCTCGTTTATTTGTAATATCTTTTTTAATTAAAATTCAAACAATTTATGCTGTTTTGCTTTGCCACCCACATGACAAGTTCTAGACTTTCACTCCTTTTTCTGTGCGGTACCCGACATCATTCCACTCCCCTTGGAGATCAATGCAATACAATCAATACAAAGACCTGATTTCTAGACAGACGTCAAATCCCGGCTATTAACCACAAAGGATCCTGTTCTATTGATAACTATATCGCAGATATAAATTTAAAGGCATAAATATAGCGGCGACTACAATTCAAATCTGTGTCATAGCTCAAATTTTCCTGATAAGTCTTACAAGTCTTTTATTGCTAAATGATTAATTACCATTCGCATGAACAACATACTAATTTTGGTCTATGCAACGATATATGTAGTTGGTTTTTATACCCTCAACCCATTAAAAATGGATAAAAGGGGCAAATGTATGTAACATGCAGAAGGAAGCATCTCCGACCCCATAAAGTATATATATTCTTGATCAGCATCAATAGCCGAGTCGATCTAGCCATGTCCGTCCATCCGTCCGTATGTATGAACGCAAGAATCTCAGAACCTATAAGAGCTAGAGGCTTGAAATTTTAGAGGTATTTATTTGGTTTTCTATGTTCCACATATATATGCAAAATCCTATTTAGATCGGACAACTATATCATATAGATGCCATAGGAACGATCGGTAGAAAATTAAGTTATATGGAAAATTGTATTGTTTTTCAAGGTATCTTGACCAAACTCGGCATTTATTAGTTTTACTATGCTCCCCATATATATGCAAAATCCTATTAAGATCGGACCACTATATCATATAGCTGCCATAGGAACGATCGGTCGAAAGTTAAGTTGTTGTATGGAAAATTTTTATGTTTTTAAAGATATCTTGATCAAACTCGGCATTTATTAGTTTTACTATGCTCCTCATATATATGCAAAATCCTATTAAGATCGGACAACTATATCATATAGCTGCCATAGGAACGATAGGTCGAAATTAAGTTGTTGTATGGAAAACTTTTTTGATTTTTAAGACATTTTAACCTTACTCGGTTAATTAACTGCCATTAACTATTTTCCTTGTGCTTCTTAGATACGGGCAAAGCACTATGAGCATTATGAAAGGGTTGGGTCTGCAAGGGTATTAAATCTTCGGCGTGCCGAAGATAGCTCCTCCTTCTCGTTTTGTTTATTATCAAATTTGATAAGCAAAATTTGCAAATATTTTGTGCTTAGTTCTTTTGCAAAATCTACCGGTCTTGAATGGGAAATGCGGGTCAAAGGCTTAAAAAACAAAATTTTATTTTTCGGCTTCGAGATTCTCACCACAAGACACGGACGGAAATCATTGATCCCAACATTTGGTTTCGTATTCAATGGATTTTAAACATATTTTTAGATTGACGTGGAGTTCAAGATACTACTTTTCATAAGATTTCGCTCATATGGAAGGAGCGTAGTGAAACTAAAAATGCCGAGCTTGGTCATGACAATCAAAAAAGTTTTTCATACAAGAACTCGATTTTTGCGGATTGTTTCAATGTAGTAGACCTTTGGCTAGTTGGGTAATGAATAGTTGTATTATTAGTTATTTCATTAAACGATAACAATTGTGAAATAATGTGATGCGCTCCAGGACTCCAGTCCTCCACAGTGATGGGCAGCTCAGAGGCAGGCCCGATATATAGTGACCCATAGATCTTAGCTAGGGCTGCCATAGTACTCCCCCCTAGACAAGTCGTAGATTGTAAGGGCCAGTACTATGCTGCTTCTCATAAGGGTGAAGTGATGGAACGTTGATTTGTAAAGCTCCGTAATCGGCGGAACCAGTTTTGCCATTCGTGGGGACGGCTTCGTCAGCCTTTCTAATTGCTATAAATGCAGGTTGTTTTCCACAACGGTGATTCTATGTCATTAATGCGCACGACGAAGACCAGATCTGATGGCTTGGATAACACCTCATAAGGTCCTGAGTATGGAGGCCACAACAGCTGATTTACCGCGTCTGACGAATGCATGTGACCATTCAGGTATGGCTTTGTCCAGAAAGTGTTGCCTGAATTTTGGTGCGCAACTGACTGACATGGATTCGAGGGTGCGTTCAGCCCACAAAAATATTGGTTGGAAAGGCGAAGCACCCGTGAAATATTTCAGCAGTTAATGCTTGAAGATCTTCCTTGAAACACGTTCGGAGACCAAGCATTAAAGTTGGCAGTAGTTGGGTCGACGGGGTCTGCGGGTTGCACATTAAAGCGGCTTTCATAGACATATGTTAACGTTCGACTATGCCGCTTTACGGAGGGTGGTATGTTGTCGTGTGGATGTGTCCACTTCCCAGTAAATTGGCCAGTGATTTGAAGAGTGCAGATTCGAATAGGGTCCTTGATCGGTGGTGAATTTCAAAGGAACCCCAAACCGTGATTTGGGAGAGTTGGTGAACATTTGAAAATGCGGCGTATCTCAACGGAAGTGGAATATATAATCTAGAAGTTCCTATCAATACGTCGCAATACAGAAAGGTTTTTTTGTTGACTTGCATTGACTGTAGTTGTAACGATGTGACTTCATTTAAAATACTTGTCAGCTCGCTGTCCGTTGCTTGGCCGCTTCAATGCTTTTTGTATCGATATTAATTTTCATCGTTATGGCATTGAACCTGGAGAGGGCGTTGTCGCTGCCGCTTACATGTAGGATAGTTGTAGAGTACTGCAATATAAAGCCCAATTGACTCTCCGATTCATCGGATGTGTTCATCTGGAGGTTTAACACGGTTGCCATTTACTGTATAGCTTTTAAATAAAACCTCAGTCTGTTGAAAATTGAATTTTTTGTCGTTAATACTGAGGCAGTTTGCTGGCAGGATTAGTAGGACATTGTTCACGTGTTGCTTGTGCTCCTCAACTAACATGATCAGGGTATCATCTATGTAGCATACCACATAGTCGACACATCGGAAAAATTGGTCCATGCCTTGCATTTTTGAATCCATACGGCATGTAAACAAATTCAATCAAATCAAACTGTATGTTTTTTCGATGTGTTCTGGTGCCATCGGTATTCGATAGTATGCACGTTCTAAGACCAAAGTCGGGAGAATGTGTTTACCATGTAAACGGTTTTTTTTTCGAGTATCTGCGGTATCGGATAATGTTCAGGACTTGTTATCGCGATTAGATTCCTGTAATCGCCACATGCTCGCCATGTACTACCATGCTACCATGGTCTTTACTACGCTATGGACTTTTGGAATAGGGACAGATTCCTTCGTCGATCAGTTGATGGATTTATGCTTTTGCAGATGCCAGTTTCTCACCCGTCAGTCGCGGTGGACGATCTGCTACTGGTGATCCAGCTGTAGTGGCGAACTGCATGTGATAAAGGATTTTCGCATAATTTGATGGTCGCGTTGACCGCTACGACTACGGCTGTGTGGTTCTTGTGCATTATTTACAGCTTTGAAATGCTGAGAGCTGATTGAACTGCCGGTGGTCTTGCCCCCCGTTGCATGTGCTGAATGGTGACTGGTCGTAGAAATGCTGCCGCCCCTCAGCTGAGTAAACGGCAGCCGCTCTAGTTTAACTGTTTTTAACTTGGGCAGCTCGGTTGGCATTTACGGGAGCGATCAACAAACTACTGTGGTAGAAGCAGAGCGATATTTTGTCTCCATCCTTCTCCTCGTTTTCGGACTTTGGTGGGCGTGGTGCATATGACTGTTTTTATCTACGGGATTCGTCCTGTTATCGACTTTATGGGGCTAAATTGGGGCTATGGTTACTGACCGCGTCAAGATTCTGCTGGGTTTGCTCAGCAGTTGCAGTTTGTGTCAACATTACGTAAGTTGTTTCCACTACACTAGTTTCCAGCATCTTGTCTGCTATTTTTGCCAGCTTATTAAGGTAAGTTTCCTCGCCGACAGAAATTATCGGTCGAACCGATATTGGAATCTGGGCGATAAATAGAGTGCATACAACGGCATCACAGCTACTAGCGGGTGCTAAACGAGGCATGTGTGTAAGGATTTCCGACGGCTTCATGCCTGTCATGTCGCGACTCTGCAGAAGCCTCTTTAGTTTTGAGTCCTCTGAATCCGCAATTGTTTTGAACACCCGTTTCTTCAATACACCGTATCTGTTATTCAGAGGTGAATGTGTGATGAGATCTTCGATGGTGAGGGCTAGACCCTTCTCTAAGTGTATCGACACCAAGTTGCACTTGCGATGGTCAGCGACAATATTGCGCCATTAATTCTTGAAGCTCTTCATTAAGATCGCTATCTTGCGTCGCCATGGTTGTCGCTACAAAAACTCGTCAGAGTCAGGAAATGTGCGCCTTATGGACTTGGACTTCAGAAAGTAGTGCTCGTTTTCCATGTAATGTTTCTCTTTGACGTTCAGGGTCACTATTTTGGCTAGTTGGCCAAAATCAACCAATAAAAGTAATACACAAAAAATTAACCGACAATTTCAAAGCTGTTGTCTTTTTGTGAATCTGCGAATATTCTAGGGCGCAATAAGACCGTTGTCAAGCCATATGGCAGCTAGCGCAAAGCGCAATAAAGTCTACATACAAACAATCGAATTGTATTGTATGCTGTGCTGTGTGAATGTGCTGCTAATTTAGATCAGTTGTTTTCTCATTAAAATTCTTCGCATGGCTGTAATGTATGATTCGATGGCAAGTAGTTCGCTCGGTGGATGCGAGCGCGACGCTGGAATAGAAATATATATGTATATATTTTTTTATAATACCTTTACGCATTTAGCGGGAGCAACGTCCGAAAAATCTTAGCAAAATCGCAAAACTTTAAAGGAATCTGTCGAAAAATTAGCATTTAATGGCAACATATTTTGTGTTTCACCAAACTAAACATTCACAAGTTCCACCATTCTGAACAACTATAAGCCATGTATCTACAAGAGTATTAAACCTTCTACTACTTCTTAACTGCCTTGGTGTGTTCATTTCCCTTTTAAGGGTGTACATAGTCAAAAATAAAAAGATATCAACACTTGGCCAGTATGTCACGCTATCGGGAATGGGACTTGGCCTGCAAAGTATATGTTGGAAACTTGGGATCATCAGCATCAAAATTTGAGATTGAAACTGCATTCAATAAATATGGACCTTTACGTAACGTATGGATAGCACGCAATCCGCCTGGCTTTGCATTCGTTGAGTTCGAAGATCGGCGCGATGCTGAAGATGCCACCCGAGCACTTGATGGAACACGCTGCTGTGGCACTGCAATCCGTGTAGTAATGTCTTCAGGATGCTCTCGCGACAGAGCTCTTCGTGGCGTTGCCGAAGGATGCGGCAATAGTGGTGGGCGCGGCAATGGACGATTTAGGTAATTTTATAAAGTCATGTTTATTTTAATAAAAATATTACTGCTATCGATTGACATCCATGTCTGTCCGACGATTAAAAATGATTGTTAAAAGATGCGATCAGAGAAGTGTACACTTCGGAAATGCAAACATTTTATGTAAATGATCTAGATTACTTAAATCAGTTCCTTTTCATTATTTTTGCATCTAAAAATATATTTTGGTGTGTAGACAGTTATTTGGCTATAGTTGTAAGGTTAAGTAGTTGTTAAACTGTTGACAAAACCGACATTTTTATGGCTCAAATTTAAACACTACTTATAATAATATAATATTACAAATCTCGCCCCTCCAGATCTGTAGATGACAAGATTAATAAAAAAAAACTAAGCGTCACTAATTAATTGCAGCACTGCAACCATGACCACAACAAGAATATACCTTGTGATAAAGGCAAAACCTTTTACAGTAATAAAATTTAAATTAAGAATGTAGCATTTAATTTAATTAAACACTGATAACTTTAATTCAATGATTTAGGTCTTTCGATGTATAAAAACGTATATAAAATACTTTTTAAAATCAGCCTATTTCGACATGAAGGTGTTAACAAATAGATAAATAAATATCCAGTTTTGGGTACATGGAATCACCACATCATACTCAATAAGATTCTATTTGTTTGACTTTAAGGCGCTATGACAACTAAGCTTTACAAAAAAATCGATCTGTTTGCTTAATATGGTGCTTTAGGGTCTGAATAATAACATGTTGAAGGACAATGTGCGATAAGAATAGTTTATTTTAGAAGTTTTGTGCAAGGCTTCTCGGCACGCGACATTTAAAATATAAACTTTCAAACGCAATTATCTCAAACCTCAAACCAATATGTCGAGCTGGACGCACCAATAAATTATATAATTTTCATCCGATAAGGTTTATATTTGACAAAAATATTTAAAAATACATGTTGAAAGAACTATTAAAAATGTACTGAAAGTTTTTTGGCAGTATTTTAATGCGGGGAGCTCCCGACTAGGGGATACCCTGAACCCTCTTCTTCCAACACCAAATGCAGATCGCGCTACGCGTTCGTTTGATTTAATAGTAATAAATAAAAATGAAAAGAAAAAAAAACTCGCAACTAACCGCACCACTTGCCGTTGCCTCTACTCAAGGGCCACACCAATAACTGAGCTTTAATGAGAAAAAAGGCAAATAAAATAACAGCACAGAAAACAATACAATCGCAATTGCAATGCTGTTGATAGACTTTAAAGCAGACGCGCATGAATGTGTGTGTGTGTACACGTATACAGAAATTCATGGAACTTGCGCTAGCTGCTGCTTACACGTGCGCAAATAACTTAACCGATTTTATGGAAATTTTCGACACTACATCGTATTGTAGAATAGAATATAGAATATTTGTGTATTCTCAAAAAGTCAATTGCATATAAATTGTGACTCTAGCTCATATTATTTACCGAAATTGTCCAATAAACAGGATTTCGATATCAATTTTTATCGATTACTAGGTGACGGGGCAAGTTATCGAATATCGGAAACAATCTCGATCTGCGTGGGCACTAGGAGGACCTACAGCTTACAGCTTTAAAGTCTCTAGCTCTTATAGGTTCTGATATCCTTGCGTTCATACATAAGCACAGACGGCTACATCGACTTGGCTATTGATGCTGATCAAGAATATATATACTTTATGGGGTCGGAGATGCTTTCTTCTGCCTGTTACATACATTTGCATAAATACATTATACCCTTTTTTCCCATTTTTAATGGGTTCAGGGTATACAGATTTAATTGTTTCCAGCAACGGCACCTACTTTAAATATATTAATTGGTGTTCTAATAATACTGTTTTCCTGCACATACTCTTTCAGATCCCGTTCACCAAGGCGTTCTCGGACACCACGAAGCTTCTCTAGAGATAATAGAAGTCGTTCCAATTCACGTGATCGATATAAAAAACATTAACTAACAATTTAGTTTTAATCAAAATTGTGTTTAATGGATCAAAACAAGCATTTATTTGAACTAAGTAACCTTAAGTAATTGAATTAAGTAAACATTTTTCCATGCATTTAAACATCTATTATATTTAATACTAGCGGCTATTACCCGGTCTTGCCCGTGGCACGTATGTTATAAAATCAATGTTTTCAAAAAGCTTTGAAAATGATTTTGAAACTGATCGGACGGGAATCAAACAAACTTAAAATTCACAAAAAAAAACTTTGAAATGCATTTTCCACCGAAGGAGTTTAGATTTTGCGAAAAATGTGAAACACGTCTCAAATGATTTTTCTTATAGATCTTTGCAAATAAATTTGAACACAAAACGTCATCCACCAAATCTTCGCACCAAGGAGGGATGGATTTTTCAAAAAGTGTGAAACACCCCTCAAATGAGTTTGAACATAGATCTTTGAAAATGAGTTTGGGGCCGATCGGATGGTAAACAAAAAACTTTCATACAACCGTTTTCCGCCAATTTGCCACTGTTGCAGATGGAATTTCGCAATTCGATGAAATACGTATTCATTAAGTTCTTATGGAGAGCTTTGAAAATAAGCTTAAAGCAAATCGGACACAACTTAAAACTTCGCACAAAATATCTTTGAGTCGCAATCCACCCGAAAAAGTTTGGATTCTGCGAAAAGTGTGAAACACGTCTCAAACGATTTTTCTTATAGATCTTTGGAAACGAATTTGAGCGCGAAACGTCACCCACCAAATCTTTGACCTCCATTTCCACCAAGGAGGAACGAATTTTTCGAAAAGTGTGAAACACCCCTCAAATGAATTTGAACAAAGATCTTTGAAAATAAGTTTGAGGCCCATCGGATCGTTAACAAAAAACTTTCATACAACCGTTTTCCGCCAATATACCACTGTTGCGGGTGGAATTTCCCAAATCGCTGAAATACGTATTCATTACATTCTTATGTAGAGCTTTGAAAATAAGTTTGAAGCAAATCGGACACAACTTAAAGCTTCGCCCAAAAAATCTTTGAATCGCATTCCCCCCGAAGAAGTTTGAATTCTGCGAAAAGTGAAAAACACGTCTCAAATGAATTTTCATATAGATACTTGGAAATAAATTTGAGGGCGAAACGTCACCCACCAAATTTTTGACCCCCATTTCCACCAAGGAGGGATGCATTTTCCAAAAAGTGCGAAACACCCCTCAAATGAATTTGAACAAAGACCTTTGAAAATAAATTTGAGGCCGATCGGATGGTAAACAAAAAAGTTACATACAAAGGTTTTTTTGGGATTTTCATTAAAAAGGCAATAGATCTGTAGAGGGATTTTTTATTTTCTTGTATTCCTTTGTATAAGTTTTAGGAAAGAATGCAGACTGACGTCATCTATGCTGATTTAAGTAAGGGCATCGATGCAGTTTAGCACTCCTTGTTACTATTCATATTATGCCTTCCTTCTTCTTAGCTGGGTTTTAAAGTACTTGAGTAACAGAGCTCAAAGGGTTCTTTTACGAAATGCATATTCTAAATGTAGCCAGCTGATTTCTGGGATTCCCCAAAGCAGTCATCTCCAACCAATACTCTGCAATATGTTCTTAAATGACCTTCCCTCGTGTACTAAAGTCTGTCGATAATGTGAAGTTGTGCCTTGCATATCGTATGTGACTTCCTGTCATCTATTATAAGAATGGTGTCAAATCTTCACTGTTATAAATGCATAGGAATGACATTCTGTACAACTCTCCCTAAATAATTTCCTGCACAGGGTGGAATTTCTGAAAAGTGGGAAATACCTCTCACATTAATTTGAACAATGATCTTTGAAAGTGAGTTCGATATGACGGCAAACAAAAAATTGCAAGCAACTGTTTCAAGCGATTTGTTCACACTTGCGAGTGGAAATGGCGAGAGCCCCGAATCAGCGTGCTCCTCTGTCACATAAGATAACTAAAGTAAAAATATCATAATCCCAGCTTATACGGCTTGGGCTGTGCCTTGACTGCCAATTAGTCAGCTTGTACGGCTTGGGCTGAGTGTTGTCGCTATTTAGTCAGTTAGTCAACATAAGAGCTAGTGACTTGAACGTATGTCCTCCTAGTGCCCGCGCAGTATGCTTGTTTCTGATAATGATGACTTGTCCCTTTTTCAAGCAATCGATAAAAATCGATATCGAAGTCCTGTTTTTTGATCAAATATCTTTGGTTTTAAGAACAAGAGTCACCTAGTATGACATGTAGCTTCTAGAATAGTATACACAAATCAAGTATCTTTCTATTTTTTTTCGTCGAAACTGAATTATTCTGTAAGGTATGAGACGATGCGTAAGCAAATTTATCGTGGGTATGTTTTGTGGAAATGTATGTAACCGCCCAAAGGAAGCATCTCCGATTCCACAAACTATATACGTTCAAAGTTTCAAGGCTCTAGCTCACAAGCGTTTCAAGAGCGACGCCATTATAAATACAAACGAAATGGGTTCAGGGTATGAATATGCACACAATTTATCTTTAAGCAATTAAAACATTTAAACAGCGAAGGCGCTTAAAATCCAGTAAAATTGTGTGCTTGGCGCACACTTTATTTTGTTTATGTGAGACTTAATGTGCCACTGTACAATTTTCTTAGAAGTATTCTTGAATCATAATTTAAACAGGCGCACACTTGTAAAAATATAATGTATACTAAAAAGGTACACTTTAAACTTAGTTGAAGACGCAACACAAATTCGTTGCATATTTCGCACTGGATTATATCTTACGTCTAGTCATCATTAAATTCCCTCTGTCTAAAGAAGGCAAGTAGCCTTAAGGCCACATTGGTAAAATGGCGTTACTCTAGCGCATGCGGTATGTATTTGATTCTTGAATTTCAGATAACTCGCCCTTGAAATTTATATCGATGACAAAATCTAAGTCTCGATTGTTGCGTTCATTTGGCTTCATTTGAAACGTTCCATTAATTTCTTCATTTTTCTTGGCAGTTATGTGATCATCCAAATAGAAGACAGTTTGCTTCCAATGTGTATATGTGGAATCAGGGGAAGTGCTGAATCCAAGACGTTTGTGACACTTAGTGAATTCAATGTTAAAGTATGTGACCAAAGCTTGCACAAAATCATTACGCTTGATAGTAAGATTAAATTTTGAAGAGAAGTTTAAATCGGCTTTTTGCACTGTGTACAAATCTACCTCCTTTACCATGCACGCCGTGGAAACCACTTGCTTTGGGTCCACAACATCAACGAGTGGTTCGGTAACCGCCACCTTACGTATACAACTCATATCAAAGCCATACACATCATCCCACCAATTAATTTTTTCGTCTTTATACTGGCGATCTTCAATAGCTGTGATGTAAAGTGTGCCCCTGTCAGGAAACATCATACCATTCGGCTTTAGCCATCTATCACGCGCATACAACACCGTGTCCAACATTGACTCATAAAATAGGCAGTACCTAAAGTTTTGATGGAGTAATTTTAGTTAATATTAGTTTATTATTAACAATCACATACCCCATCCATTCTGAAATAATAATGTCCACTTTTTCGACACCATTTGGAAGTTCAATCTCCTCGATTTTCCCTTTGACTACTGTAATTACGTCTTGCAAATTGTTGTCAATAATCACTTGTCGAGCAAACTCTATTATATTGGAGCAGTCAACAGCAATAACTTTGGCGGCTCCGGCCTTAGCAGCAAACATGGATAGTATTCCAGTACCGCATCCAACATCTAAAACAGTCTGCAAACAATTTAATGTATAGCTCGTCTAAATTTATTTCATTCTTAATGTGGTTATGAGACCTGTTGGATGTTGTATTTAATATGCAAAATTGTAACAATTCAAATAACTTGTTGGTTTTTCGCAAGGTGAACAACCAGAAATATGTATTTTTCTTTAAAAAAAATATCAATATTGGATTAGGGAAAACATCCATTTTTGGTACATTATTCTTTGGTAAATTACTCAACATACCAACTTGTGTCATACTCCAATTAAAATAGTTTACCTTTCCCTGGAACAGATGCTTGTTATGGTACATTGCGTTACGGTATGTGACGGTCCGGACCTCGTCTTTAAGCATTTCTTCGTGGATGCCGAAATGAGCGTACGAGTCGAAATAATAGTCCCTCGAAGTCATCTCGTCTGCATTACCACTTGCATCGCCAGGGCTAGGAGATGCCGTGCCACCGCCACTGGCGTTGGCGTGGGTAAGTTTTTTTAATACATTGTTCGAGTTAGCAATTCCGATTGGTATGAGGCCGGTCGCGGTCGCGCTCTCGAGCTCAACACTCGACTCCATTGCTATATCTGTTGACGACTGCAAAAATTCAATTCAGTCATCATTCCGCAACTCAATAAGACATACTTACCATATTTTTTAATTTTACTTGGCGTGACTTGCGACAACTGAAAGAAATTAAGCAATGTATAAGATACCAGTCTGCTTCCCTCCAAACACACGCGAAAAAGTGCTACCAAGCAGTCCACTACTAGGGATGGTGAGTGCATATCGATATTTGAAAATTAAATTTACGATATGAATTATAAAATTACTGAAAATATCGATAAGAATGCTCAATTATTAAAAAATAAGTATTTAATGGGAGTAGTCTCACTATGCTAAACGCAGTTTGATTTTATTTCTAAATATTATTTGTGATATACATATACAACAATACTTATTTGTTCAATTTAATTTTTAAGAGAGATATGTAAAATAGATGCGCAGTGTTCCTGTAAGTAAGGCAGTAATTTACAAACTGCGACATTATATCGATTTATGCGATTTGTGGAAACGGAAGTCGGCAAGACAAAATATTTTTGGCTCCATCTTTTAAGGAAGCAATCAGTAAATAAACTGACTTATTTTGTGAAAAAAACAATAAAACTGTGGGATAAAATGTAGTTAGTTGGCAAACAATTATAACTAACAAAAGCGAGCTATTTTTAAGCTATCGAAGACTGTTAATACAGTATATGTAGTCGTAATGAGGTCGCTGTCATCTTCTACGTCGCACACATTCCGTGACAAATTATCGTTCTCTTAGCTAGGTTAAAAACAAATAACAAGGATGCAGTCTGGTATAACTGCCATCGCAATGATCGGCTCATAGCGTAATTACCGAGTCAATCAATCGAAAATAGTCTTTTTGATTAATAACTTAGTGACTTTCAGACTAGCTGTAAGGTAGTGACTTTAAAGTTGTCATAGGCGGTTTTGGCGTGGCCGCAACTTTCTGGCTCTTATTGTAGAGGTTATAAGAAGTCTATGCATTGAATTTGGGGCCCTAGCTCCAGACTTTATACATATATATATATATATATGTATAAAGTCTGGAGCTAGGGCCCCAATATATATATATAACAACGATTTGACGAATATTATTTTTCTAATTATTTTGTAAAATCTAAACGAATTGAGACTAATGTGTGATCATGTTGGAACTACGATTTTATTTAATTGCAGTAAGCCCACTGTTGTTAATGAAATTAAATATCGGAAAAGCAATGCTGTGCCATATTGTTAAATCGGTTTTAATATATCGATTGCATACATATTTTTGGCGGCCAGTTCTTGTTTCACATTGTGTTTAAGGCGGCGTTTGTGGAAGTAATCAATTTTTGTAATCTATATATTTGAACTGGTACATTATCATAATGGAAGGCTTCGATGACGCTGGCGTATTTTTCTCAGACAATTTTGGAAATGATCAAACCCCAGATGGCGCCCAAATAAACTTACAAGCCGTGAAAAAAAAATACAAGGAATTCATTCGTACTTTTAATGAAGACAATTTTTATTATAAATATCGGTAAGTTTCGCCTTATGTTTTGGAAAATTATTATTATCAAGCTTTATATCTATATAGCGACAATTTAAAGCGTAACTATCTTAATGGACGCTACTTTTTGGAGATTGAAATGGAGGATGTGGTGGGTTTTGATGAAACGCTTGCCGACAAATTAAATAAACAGCCTACTGAGCACTTGCAAATCTTTGAAGAGGCTGCGCGTGAAGTAGCTGATGAAATTACAGCACCCCGTCCCGAGCATGAAGAGCAGATGCACGACGTTCAAATATTGCTTATGTCAAGTGCGAATCCCACAAATATACGTGAATTAAAATCAGATAGTGTATCGCGTTTGGTTAAAATTGCCGGTATAATAGTGGCCGCTTCAGGCATTCAGGCAAAGGCAACGCGAATGTCGATTATGTGTCGTTCATGTAGTACTGTTATACCGAACCTGAAAGTCAATCCTGGACTTGAAGGGTATGCTCTGCCACGAAAGTGTACTACCGAACAGGCCGGCAGGCCCAAATGTCCTTTGGATCCCTTCTTCATAATGCCGGACAAATGTAAGTGCGTTGATTTTCAAACTCTCAAGCTTCAAGAGCTGCCAGATTTCGTGCCGCAAGGAGAGATTCCACGCCATTTGCAATTGTTTTGTGATCGTTCACTTTGCGAACGTGTTGTTCCCGGCAATCGAGTGCTTATACAAGGCATTTATTCAATACGTAAGATTGGTAAGCCGTCGCGACAAGATGGTCGCGAAAAGGCTGTTCTCGGAGTGCGTGCGCCATATATGCGCGTGGTTGGCATAACCGTTGATGCAGAAGGAGCAGGCGCTGTTTCGCGTTATACTAACATATCCAATGAAGAGGAGGAGAACTTCCGGCGTATTGCCGCTTCATCAGATATTTATGATCGTCTTTCAAAATCCTTGGCACCGAGCATATTTGGTTCCGACGACATTAAGAAGGCAATAACTTGCATGTTATTTGGGGGCTCACGAAAACGTCTCCCAGACGGACTTTGTCGTCGAGGCGATATTAATGTGTTACTTTTGGGCGATCCAGGTACCGCTAAGTCGCAGCTTCTTAAGTTTGTTGAAAAAGTAGCCCCCATTGGGGTATACACTTCTGGAAAGGGCTCAAGCGCAGCTGGTCTTACGGCATCTGTTATGAAGGATCCGCACACTGTGAGTATTAGTACATATGATTTATATTAAAATTAAATATAAACATATTTACATACTTTGTAATCAGCTACTAATTACCATAATAGATATTAATACTTATATACTCAATCTCAACTGTAGTAAATAATCATTCAAGATTATTCTTTCACCCTCAGCGTAATTTCGTTATGGAAGGTGGAGCTATGGTTCTAGCTGATGGTGGCGTAGTTTGCATTGATGAATTCGACAAAATGCGTGAGGACGACCGTGTTGCCATTCATGAAGCCATGGAGCAGCAAACGATTTCGATTGCGAAAGCTGGTATTACAACCACATTGAACTCCCGTTGCTCAGTGCTTGCAGCTGCCAACTCTATATTCGGTCGTTGGGATGATACAAAGGGCGAAGAGAACATTGACTTCATGCCGACAATTCTTTCACGTTTTGACATGATCTTTATTGTAAAAGATGTGCACGACGAGACTCGAGACATCACTTTAGCCAAGCACATAATAAACGTTCATCTGAGCTCAAACAAGTCGGCGCCCTTTGAGCCAGAAGAAGGTGAAATTTCTTTGCCTATGTTTAAAAAGTACATCCATTATTGTCGCACTCGTTGCGGTCCGCGTCTAAGCGAAGCTGCTGGTGAAAAACTTAAAAGCCGTTACGTTTTGATGCGATGTGGTGCTGGCCAGCAGGAAAAGTCGGCAGATAAACGTCATTGTATTCCAATTACAGTGCGTCAGTTGGAAGCTGTCATTCGTATTTCTGAGTCATTGGCGAAAATGCGTTTACTTCCATTTGTTATGGATGACCATGTAAATGAAGCGCTTCGTCTGTTTCAAGTGTCTACTCTTGATGCTGCCATGACAGGCAGCCTGGCTGGTGCTGAGGGTTTTACCACTGAGGAAGACCAGGAAACTTTAAACCGCATAGAAAAGCAACTTAAAAGGCGCTTTGCTATCGGATCGCAAGTTTCTGAACAAAATATTATGCAGGTAATTAGCAGTACAGCAGTACACCATAAAATATCAATTTATCAAATATATTTTTTGCATTTTAGGATTTCTTGCGTCAAAAATACGAGGAGCGAACTGTAATGAAAGTCATTCATACGATGATTCGCCGCGGAGAGCTTCAACATAGAATGCAACGCAAGATGCTGTATCGCATTTGCTGAACAAATACAAATCTTTCATATTATTAATATTGAAACAAAATAAAAATTTTTAATCAACTTATTAAAAAAATATTCTTATCAACAAATAACATTTTTAAAAGAAATTAATACCAGGTATACTCAATAAATTGGACATTTTAATTTCAGCGGGTAATTTTTGTATTATAATTATATCCTCAATCTCTTAAATTTTCACCCTTGATTAAATTATGCTGAACTTTTAATAAGTATATCAGGATGACTAGGTATTTCACGAACATTATAATAACATTGGTAAAAATTCGAATTTCCAAAATGTTTTAAACCCTGTTTGCAGCCAAAATCATTGCTGTGATTAAAATAGATGTAGATGTTCAATAAAATGAGGACCATTAAAACCTCTCTCTTGTGTATTGGTGAATTATATAGCGGATTTTACCTAAATTTACTATTTATTTAATCGGAGTAAGATATACCCTGAACCCATTGAGAACGGTTAAAAAAATGTATAATTTTACTCTGCAAATGGGTGTGACAGTCGGAAGGATTCATATCCGACCCCATTAAATGTACATATATTCTTAGTCAATTGTGTGAATTCGTGGATTTATGAAAATGCAAAAACTAAAGGCTTGGAATCTGAAATATATTCTAGTTTAGTTTTTTTAAGCGTAAATCGAAGCTCATATGAGCTAGATACAGCAAATTTGGAATGTAGGTTCGCATATAGTATATATGTTCATATTTAAAAAATTTTGGATACCTCCCTCATTCTCTTCAAAAACAAAAAAAAATTGTATAACAAATTCCTGAAACTGATTTAAATTTTGTAGATCACCTGTTGAAAGCTACTGCATTCAAAATTTGGAGTGTGCCCAGAAAGTGTTACCAATGCAGTAATTATTTATTTAATGCATGAAAAAAGTTAAGGAAGATGGTGATAGAAAAGAAGCTGGAAAATTCGTAGCTTATTAAAAAAAATACATAATCTGCAAGCAGACAATTATTTTGAATAGTCGTAGTCACGCCTTTGTTTAGTTTTGCGCCAGTTAATTAGCTGTTCCGACTGTTCACGAAATCAAACCAGTGAGGAAAATGCTCGTCCCGAAAACTGATTTACATTTGCTTTAACGAAATCTAGATCAAATATTAATGTTTGACGTAAAGAAGAATCTAAGATGTTTCTTAATGAAGCTCAACCCTCAACCCCAACTAGAGCACACTACCTGGTTTTTATACCCTGAATTCATTAAAAATTGGTAAAAAGGGGTATAATGTATTTGTGCAAATGTATGTAAAAGGCAGAAGGAAGCATCTCCATATCCGTGTGTCCGTCCGCCCGTATATATGAACGCAAGGTTCTCAGAACCTATAAGAGCAAGAGACTTGAAGGTGCTCCTAGTGCCCGCACAGTACGAGTTTGTTTCCGATAGTCGATAATTTGCCCCGTTTCCAAGTAATCGATACAAATCGATATCGAAATCCTATTTTTTGAGAAATTCCCTTAGGTTTTTTTGAGCTAGAGTCCGCAAACTTGACATTTAGCTTCTAGAATAGTATATATATCTCAAGTATCTTTCATTTTATAGCTATCGCCATCTCCCCGCTACCACCACATAGCTATAAATCAAGATAATAAACCAACCTGTATTGCCCACCAATTTGAGCCACAATTTAAATGCAATTGACTTTTTGAGAATATACAAATATCTTATAGCACAATAAGATATAGGTACTGTAGAAAATTTCATCAAGACCGGTTAAGAAACACAAAAGTTATTAATAAAGACGTGTTTTGGCTGGCCACGAGTTTGGGGCAGCATGCGCAAATTTAAAGAATTTCTGTATACATATACACACATACATTCCTGCGTGTCTTCACGTTTTTTTTTCATTAAGACTCAAATATTGGTGTGTGGCTTGAGTGGAGGCGGTTGCAAGTAGTGCTGTATATTACGAGTTCGAGTCCTATGGAAGGAAAAAAATTAATTTTTTGTCAGATTATTTTTTTACTGATAAGGCAAACGAGCTTGTAGCGCGATCTGCATTTGGTGTTGGTAGAAGAGGGTTCAGGGGATCTCCTAGTCGGGTACTCCCGACTAGAGCCTCTAATTTGTTGATATGCAACTCTTCAAGCGCTTCTAGAGAAAGAATCTTAATTCGTTTGCTTTCCATTGGTGTTATCTGTATTGTGGGATTTCCTGATGTCATGACTGTGACCTCTATATTGCTAAACTCTTGTTTGTTGATGAACAAGGTTTCATTCCAGAAATGTATCATGTAGGTGCTACCTTACGCGTGTCTCGCAATTTAAATGTGCCGTTGAAGTCGTTCACCAAGTCGACAGCGGCGCACAGCGCTTGTCCTCCACTGAATAACTTAGGTATTCAGTTAGTTGTTTATTTTTTTATTTATTTATTTGTGGTTGACAAAACGAGTGTCTTCCTAATTATTCAATAAAATATATACAATTATGAAAATTAAATGGTAAAAGCCTAGTTAGAGAACACACATTGTGGCAGAGCTTACAATTTTTGATCTATTAAAAATTGTAATATTATGATATCTTTTACAAATGTCGTTTAGGCAATAAATTGTTTTATTACAATGAAATAGTTCGTTGAATTCTAAGTGTTTATAGCCTGAACCCATTGAAAATGGGTAAAAAGGGATTTATGTATTTGTGCAAATGTATTTAACAGGCAGAAGGAAGCATCTCCGACCCCATAAAGTATATACATTCTTGATCAGCATCAACAGCCGAGTCGATTTAGCCATGTCCGTCTGTCTGTCTGTCTGTCCGTCCGTCCATCTTTCCGTATGTATGTTTGAACGCAAGAGACTTGATTTTAACTATAGGTCTTCCTAGTCCATGCGCAGATCGAGTTTGTTTCCGATATTCGATAACTTGCCCCGTTTCCAAGTAATCGATAAAAATCGATATCGAAATTCTGTTTTTTGAGCAATTTTGGCAAATAATAACCCTAGAGTCACCAAACTTGACATGTAGCTTCTAGAATATATATCAAGTATCTTTCATTTTATAGCTATCACCAGCTCCCCGCCACTACCTCATAGCTATAAATCAAGTTAATAATCCAACTTGTATTGCCCACTAATTTAAGCCACAATTTATATGCAATTGACTTTTTGAGAATACACAAATATTCTATAACAATGAGACTTACTATCGAAAATTTCGATTAGATCGGTTAAGAAACACAATTATTAAAGAAAATATGTTTTGACTTTCCTTGTATCAGCGGAAGCAAGCGCAAATTTCAAGAATTTCTGAATACATGTACACACACACATTCATGCGCGTCTGCGAATTCTATCAACAGCATTGCAATTGCGATTGTATTGTTTTGCTGTGCTGCTATTTTAATTCGTTTTTTACTCATTAAGATTCAATTATTGTTGTGGCTGTTGGGAAGAGGCAGCGGCAGGTAGCGCGGTATGTTGCGAGTTCGAACCCTACTGTGGAAACAATTTTCTTTTTTTAAATTTGTCTTTATTATTACTAAAGCAAACGAGCGCGTAGCGCGTGCTGTATGTGGTGTTGGAATAAGAGGGTTCAAGGTATTCCCTAGTCGGGAGCTCCCGACTAGAACCTCTTACTTGTTTCTTATTGCATCTCATAATATCTGATAGCGTTGAATGAAACCTTTCGACCTGACCTGACTTTTTAGGCTATCGTTGCTTAATATGGCGTCAAATGTTTTAGTGTGGATAAAATAACGAATTTTACCCTCATATATTTTTTATTAAAAAGGTAAGCGAAGATGTGGTGTGTGATTTTAATGTTTCCGCCGACTGTGACGGCTTCAAATTGGTTTTCGTTTGGAATAGGTTCGTACACGTAATTGGGTTGGACATAATTTCTATTTGATCCTGTATCTATCAATATTTTAAGTAATTTTCCGCTCCCCATCTTATATTCTACAAAAAAAAAGAGAAGCTATTTATTCTAAAAAGTTGATGTCTGAATGTTCGTACTGGTTGTGCTGTTCGGCATGTGCTTATTCTACTTGTCGGGTGTAGTTTAGAACCAAGCAATCACTGTCACTCAGCAGTCACTGTTTTCGGTCTCGGGAACGTCTTCTCCTGTTTTTATGTTAAAATTTCTCCGTTTTTTGTAAAGGGGTTCGTTAGTGGTGAAGGTATTTTCCCTGCTTCGAAATTGGGTCTGTTCATGTAATTAACCATCCTTGTGCGGATGCTTGGGTCCACTTCCATTGGTTCAGGACGTGGTTGGGGTTTTGGTGCCAAAGGTCTAGGCAGCACGTGTACTTGTCCCGGTCCCGGTCCCGGTCCCGTATTGCTTTACGCATGCGGTTCACAGTCTGTGTTGGTCGGCCAAGGTGTCCGAACTGAGAGTTGGGGCCTGAAACTTGAAGGTGGTGCCCATAAAATTTTAGGTGAAAGAAGGCTGAGCAGTTCGGGGTGGCAGTACAGGTGGTGGTAAATTTTTATTTGGTTTTCTGGCGTTTGGGAATAGGGAAGAGCCGAAGGAAGATCTACTGGTTCCTTTATTCCGAGGATCCGTGGTAAATATCCTTTCAATCCTTTTACAAAGGTGTCTAATGCTTTTTCGAGGCATACACTGCCGCTCACTTGAAAGCACCTCTATAAATTTTTATTTGGTTTTCTGGCGTTTGGGAATAGGGAAGAGCCGAAGGAAGATCTACTGGTTCCTTTATTCCGAGGATCCGTGGTAAATATCCTTTCAATCCTTTTACAAAGGTGTCTAATGCTTTTTCGAGGCATACACTGCCGCTCACTTGAAAGCACCTCTATATATTTCAATATTTTCAATATTTTTCTATAAAAAAATAGCTTTCAAGTTTCATTTAATTTTTTTTTTAATTATAATTAAATATTCACCAAATAACAGAAAATAAAAACGATAGTTTACTGAAAACAATATTTAAACAAGCAAGAGGTACTAGTCGGGAGCTCCCGACTAGGAGATACCCTAAACACTACGATGAGTAACGCCCATACATTTGCATGCGACGCAAAATTTCTAGGCTGGCGTTTCATCTGGTCTTTGAGGCTTTGCACGACATGCCTGCCGACGGCTGTTCGTTCAGACGAACGAATGCCGAAGTCGCAGCTTGCTGATGCGCTGACACGAGCAACGGAGTTAGTCGCCAGCCTGCCTTCAGCAAAGCTGGTCGAAGGAGCTTTGTGTCGCTTCGTTTTCGAAGTACATTGACCGAAAACTTTTAAACTTACGATCGACGCAAAGTACTTCTGCTTTATCCATGAATTGCATGCTTATTTAAATGATACAGTACCCTAGATACTAACGATTTATTTTACAGTACAATTTAAGAACAAAATAATTTTTTTACAAAGCGCATCATCTGCAATAACTATGTTAAGAAAATAGCACACATAGATTGATTTTACTTTTGTTTTTGGACAGTGTATGCTCGAGAGAAGTTCTTGTCTCAGCCAATGGCGTGCAAGCACCTATGTTTGTATGTGTGAATTAGGCATGCATAGCTACATCAGAGTATGTATTAATGTGTTGTTATTCACTGCTCTAGCTTTGGCTGGCTAAGAAATAAATTTTGTTAATTTTCTAGCGCTGATTATGCACGACCTATCCCAAATTTGTATTCACATATGAACGCATGTTGTGTACTGAGGTTGACCTGAGGACCTACAGCTTTCAAGTCTCTAGCTCTTATAGGTTCTGAGATCCTTACGTTCATACATACGGACGGACGGACAGTAGGACGGACGGACAGACAGACGGACATAGTTAGATCGACTCGGCTATTGATGCTAATTAAGAATATTTATACTTAATGGGTTCGCAGATGCTTCCTTCTGCCTGTTACATACATTTGCACAAATACATAATACCCATTTTACCCATTTTTGATGGGTTCAGCTGTTCTGTTTTAGCTGTAGGACCTCCTAGTCCCCTCGCAGATCGAGTTTGTTACCGATATTCGATAACTTGCCCCGTTTCCAAGTAATCGATAAAATCGATATCGAAATACTGTTTTTTGAGCAATTTTGGTGAACAATAAGAACTAGAGTCACCAAACTTGACATGTAGCTTCTAGAATAGTATATATACATATATCAAGTATCTTTTTGTTTTTAGCTATCGCCTGTTGGAAGAAGAGGGTTCACGGTATCCCCTAGTCGGGAGCGCCCGACTAGAACCACTTACTTGTTTTTAGTTTTTAAGGTTTTAGGTGTCCTGCCTTCCAAATAAACCGTTTAACTGTAGAAACACTGGCAATAAAACTCGATTTTTCCTTTAATATAGCAGCAAAGCCATGCGAGTTAGATGCACACATCAAAACTTCATTTAATTTCCATAGCCATGTGGATTCCGTACAGAATTGCCTTTGACTTTTTTGACATCTGTTAATTTTTATTCCAATTTCATGTATAGAAAGGCCGCACTCCTTGAAAGCTTTGATTTTGCCTGTTTCCTCATTGTTTAATGGTTTTGCACGTCCCACTTTTGGTTAATTTAAATAATATGAACCCAAACAAATGAAATTCTTCAAGTTAGTGTACTTATCGCTTTCGAAACTGAACGAAAAGTGAAGATGAACAAGTAAGAGGTTCTAGTCGGGAGCTCCCTACTAGGGGATACCCTGAACCCTCTTATTCTTGTATACATCAAATGCAGCTCGCGCTACGCACTCGTTTGCTTTAGTAATAATAAAGATAAATTAAAAAAAAAGTTCCCTTAGCAGGGGTTTGAACTCGCAACTGACCGCATTACTTGATGCCGCCTCTACGCAACAGCCACACCAGCAAAAAAAAAACAAGTAAGAGGTTCTAGTCGGGAGCTCCCGACTAGGAAATACCCTAAACCCTCTTCTTCCAACACCAAATGCAGTTCGCGCTATCCGCTCGTTTGATTTAGTAGTAATAAAGAAAAATGAAAATAAAAAAAAAAATTCTTCCTTTGGCAGGGTTCGAACTTGCAACTAACCGCACCACTTACCGCTGCCTCTACTCAAGGGCCAATAATTGCGCTTTAATGAGAAAAAACCATTTAAAATAGCAGCACATAAAACAATACAATCGCAATTGCAATGCTGTTGATAGAATTCAAAGCAAACACGCATGACACACGTGCGCACATAACTTTTGTGTTTCTTTACCGATCTTAATGAAATTTTCGACAGTTTAGCTTATTGTAGAATAGAAAAGAGGATATTTGTGTATTCTCAAAAATTCAATTGCATATAAATTGTGGCTTAAATTGATGGGCAATACAAGCTGGATAATTAACTTGATTTATAGCTTCGTGGTGGTAGCGGGGAGATGGCGATAGGTATAAAATGAAAGATACTTGATATATATATACTATTCTAGGTGCTACATGTCAAGTTTGGTGACTCTAGCTCATATTATTTGCGAAAAATGCTCAAAAAACAGGATTTCAATATCGATTTTTATCGATTACTTGGAAACGGGACAAGTTTTCGAATATCGGAAACAAGTTATCGAAAACAGGAAAAAAATTTTCTTATTTGGGAATGCGCCACAGTTTTAATAGGCGCTTCTGATTAACTTGCGTAAAAACGTACAACATTTTTAGCTCATTTGAATAGCGACCCATTTTTATACCCTGAACCCATTAAAAATGGGTAAACAGGGTATATTGTATTTGTGCAAATGTATGTAACAGGCAGAAGGAAGCATCTCCGACCCCATAAAGTATATATATTCTTGATCAGCATCAATAGCCGAATTGATCTAGCCATGTCCGTCCGTCTGTCCGTATGTATGAACGCAAGGATCTCAGAACCTAAAAGAGCTAGAGACTTGAAATCTTAGCTTTAGGTCCTCCTGGTCCATGCGCAGAGCGAGTTTGTTTCCGATAATCGATAACTTTCCCTGTTTCCAAGTAATCGTTAAAAATCGATATCGAAATATACATTTACACAAATTCATGCGCGTCTTCTTTGAATTCTATCAACAGCATTGCACTTGCGATTGAATTGATTTCTATGCTGCTATTTTAATTGTTTTCTCATTAAGAATTAATAATTGGTGTGGCTGTTGGGTATAGGCAGCGGCAGGTAGTGCGGTCTGCTGCGAGTTCGAGACCTACCGAGGGAAATTAAATCAAATATATTCCTAGTAATCCTGTGGCTTAACGGCAGCGGCGTTGGCAGCGTCGTCGCTGGCGATGAGGTTGGTCCGTTGGGCAATTCTTCTTGGAAATTTTGCAGTTGCCGATCGGCGCGTGCAGGAAATGGGGCAGACACTAAATCAGCATTTTGATGCACTTCTTATGAGGTGTTGCAATGCTTCCTGTTGTTCTTATTTGGAACTGTGTGAGCTTATTTGTTGGTAACTTGCTTAATGCCATATTATCTGCATGGCAGCACAGAATAAAATAAAATTGCAATTGCAACGCTGTTGATAATATTAAATAAAGAAGCACATGAATGTGTGTTAACAAAAATGCGCCAGCTTCCGAAAACACTGTCAATAAATATAAGCAGACACTTCCTTTGATTACTTCTGAGTTTCTTAACCGAACTTGAAATTTTCAACAGTAGATCTTATTGTGTAATACTATATTGGTATGTACTCCAAAATACAATTGCATTAAAATTATGACCTCAATTAGTGGGTAGTTCAATTTGATTTATTTGTTTGATTTGTAGCTTTGGAGTGGTGGCGGGTGGGTGACGATAGGTATAAAATGAAAGATACTTGTTTGGTGACTCTAGCTCTTAAAACTAAAGAGATTTGATCTAAAGCGGGATTTTAATATCAATTTTTATATATTGCTTGGAAACGGGGTAAGTTATCGATTATCGGAAAAAAACTCTTACTGCGCGGGTACTAGGAAGACCTACGTTCAAAAATTCAGCTCTCTAGCTCTTATAGGTTCCAAGATTTTTGCGATCATTCTTACGGACGGACAACCGGACATGGCTGGATGTTAGCTGTAGGTCCTCCTAGTCCATGCGCAGTACGTTTTTTCCGATAATCGATAACTTACTCCGTTTCCAAGCAATCGATAAAAATCGATATCGAAATCCTGTTTCTTAGCAATTTTAGTAAATAATGAGAGCTACAGTCACCAAACTTGACATGTAGCTTCTGGATTCTCTGATTTGTGATCAACGCACAGCTCAAGCCGTACGAGCTAAGAAGCTGAAATTTTCACTGTGGTACGTTATGATATGTAGGTGCACGTTACGAGAGGGTTTTGGGAACTTTTCGCACTTTTTGGGAAATTCATCCCTCCTTGGTGGATGAGGGTCAAAAACGTGGTGGGTGACGTCTCGCCCTCAAATTCATTTCCAAACATCTATATGAAAATTCATTTGAGATTTGAAACTTCTTCGGTAGAAATGAGATTCAAAGATTTTTTGCGTGAAGTTTTAAGTTTTGTCCGATTTGCTTCAAACTTATTTTCAAAGCTTTGGATAAGAATTTTATGAAAACGTGTTTAAGCGATTTGGGAAACTTCACCCGCAACAGTGGTAAATTGGCGGAAATCATTTGTATGAAAGTTGTTTGTTGACCATCCGATCAATTTCAAAATCATTTTCATAGCTTTTTGAGAACATTTACTTTACACGTGCCACGGGCAAGGCTGGGCTATACCCGCTATTAGTATATATATGTCAAGTATCTTTCATTTTATAGCTATCATCACCTCCCCGCTACTACCTTAGGTATAAATCAAGTAAAAACACCAATTTCACTGCCCACCACTATAAACCACAATTTAAATGAAATTGACTTTTTGATAATACACGAATATTCTATAGTACAATAAGATGTAGAAAAGTTCATCAAGATCTCTTACTTGTTCTTTAATCACTTCTGGGTTTTTTAACCGATCTTGATGGGCAATACAAATTGGTTTTCTTACTTGATTTATGGCTATGTGGTGGTAGCAGGGAGATGGCGATAGCTATAAAACGATAGGTACTTGATATGTATATGCTATTCTAGAAGCTACATGTCCAGTGAGGTGACTCTACCTCTTATAATTTACGAGATTTGCTCGAAGAACAAGATTTCAATATCGATTTGTATCGATTACTTGGAAACGTAGCAAGATATCGATTATCGGAAACAAACCTGTACTGCGTGGGCACTAGGAGGTCCTACGTTCCAAATTTCAAAGTCTCTAGCTCTTATAGGTTCTGAGATCCTTGCGTTCATACATACGGACAGACAGACAGACAGATCGACTCGCCTATTTATGCTGATCAAGAATATATATACTTTATGGGGTCGGAGGTGCTTCCTTCTGCCTGTTACACACATTTCATCAAATCCATTATAGCCTTTTTACCCATTTTTAATGGCTTCAGGGTTTAAAAACGTGTAATACCTCAAAAAACAATTAATATTTCTATAATTATACATAAAATGGTTTGTCCTGACTGACTGACTGATTGGTGATCAACGCACAGCCCTCTCATCATCTCTATCATATAAAGTCTTATTTACTTCCTTGGTAAATTATGCTCTCCTTTCTAAAATGCAAGAATGATGTCATTTACACTGATTTCAGTAACGCGTTTGACTCTGTTCACCATGCTATTTTACTTCTTAAACTTAACCTTTTAGGTTTTCCTCCGCCTCTTTTGCTTTGGATTTGTTCTTTTCTAAAAGGTGGGAACAAACGAATAATGCTGAGGCTGACTACCTTAAAACAGGTTCACGTTACTTCTGATGCTCCTTAAGGTGGTCATCTTGGACCTTTATTCTTTACTCTTTTTATAAAAGATCTCTCCTCGGTTATATCACATGCCCGTGTACTTATGTATGCGGACGATGTGAAACTTATTCTTTCATACACTAATTCCCTACATTATTCTCGTCTAAAAGAACACTATTTGAACACTATGCAACTTTGGTGTTCGGCTAATCAATAGCATCTAAATTGTTCAAAGTGTACTTTGAACTTTAATCGTACTACACCTTATCTTGTCAATACTCCCACGTAAACTAACAGTTAAGGATCTAGGCGTTCATTTTGATTTTAAACTCTGCTTTAATCTACCATACCATCGTTAATGAAGCCAAATGTGTACTTGGATTCGTTAAACGTTGGTCTAAGGAATTTAATCAGCCTTTCATAACGAAAGTCCTATACCTCTCTCTTGTTCGCCATGTTCTTGAATACTGCTCTTGCATCTGGTCTCCGCAGAATAACAATAGCCAGGATCGTATTGAATCTGCTCAGAAGCAATTCCTGCCTTCGGCTGCCATCCTACCCAAGCAGAATTCTTCTTCTTGATCTTCCGTCGTTAACCAACCGTAGGGCAATCCTCGGTGTTGTCTTCCTGCAAAAGTTGATTGTTGGCGACATTGATTTCTCTTTTCTCGTCTTCAATTCTCAGTTCCGTCTAGACCGACCAGGAATTAACGCCCCTTATTTCTACCTACGTGCACAACAGATTACGCTATGTAGAATTCTTTTCGCGTGTTATACAAAAATTACAATAGTTTGCATCACGTTTTCTCCATCGAACTTTCTCTACCCCTAATAAAATCGTTACTTTCAGGTTACCTTCGGGAACTCACTGACCATTCCCAGCTATGAGTGGGGGCACAGATTAGCGGACAGGCCATAAATTTTCCCTCACCGAGTCGGTGATTTCCCATTACTATCTCTTTATCCTATCTACTTAACGTTCTATATATCTATTATAAATATCTCTGCTTTTTTAAATAACTTCTTTCTTCCTTTATTCCTATTTATTGTATTTTCTTAAATAATATAGCAATTTACGATTGTTTTTAATTTTTACTTAAAAATACTTTTTTCCCTACTAACACCCTTCTTTTTAACCGTAGGCTCTAGTAGAGTCGCTGACAAAATTAGTTGTGAAAAGGGGCATAGCTGGCTGGACAGGCAAATAAAACATCTCCATCGGTCGGTGATACTTTTAGAAAATTGTGTATTCTAATAAGGCTTTCAGCATTTAATTTTTACAATGATATATTGAATAAAAGGAAGACTCTCGTTTTGTCGACCATTAATAAAACAAGAAAGAGGTTCTACCCGGGAGCTCCCGAAAAAAGTTGTTCCCTTGGCAGGGTTGGAACTCGCAACATTCCGCACCACTTGCCGCCGCCTCTACTTAAGAGTCACACATATAATTGAGTTTTCATGAGAAAAAACCAATTAAAATAGCAGAACAGAAAACAATACAATCGCAATTGTAATGCTGTTGATAGATAGACTCGCATGAATGTGTGTGTGCACATGTATACAGAAGTTCTTGGAATTTGCGCTAGCTGCTGCTAACACGTGCGCACATAACTTTTGTGTTTCTTAACCGATCTTGATGAAATTCAGCAGTAGATTTTATTGTTTAATACTATAAAATATTCGTGTATTCTCAAAATGACAATTGCATTTAAATTGTGGATTAAATAGGTAGGTAATACAAGTTGGTTTACTAACCTGTCTTATAGCTATGTGGTGGTAGCGAGGAGGTGGTCATAGGTATAAAATGAAATATATTTGATATATATATACTATTCTAGAAGCTACACGTCAAGTTTGGTGACTCTAGCTCATATTATTTACCAAAATTGCTGAGAAAAACAGGATTTCGATATGGATTTTTATCGATTACTTGGAAACGGGGCAAGTTATCGAATATCGGACACAAACTCGATCTGCGCATGGACTAGGAGCACCTACAGTTCTTATAGGTTCTGAGATCCTTGCGTTCATACATACGGACAGACGGACAGACGGACAGACGGACGGACGAACGGACAGACAGACGGACGGACATGGCTAGATCGACTCGGCTATTGATGCTGATCAAGGATATATATACTTTATGGGGTCGGAGATGCTTCCTTCTGCCTGTTACATACATTTGCACAAATACATTATACGCTTTTTACCCATTTTTAATGGGTTCAGGGTATAAGAAATAATAAAATAAACAAAGAATATATTTACTTAGCAAAGATTAAATTTGTTTCTGTTTTCAATTTCGAGGTGTTTCTATTGAATTTTGATAGTTTTTGTTTCTAATATAACTTATTTTGAAGATGATAGGCTGGGCTTCGGGCAGGCTGCGAAATTTACTTTGATTGAACACTGTACACGGGCATTAGTATATGTAGCTCCACCAATAATTGTCTGAATTTTAGGATACAGCAGAAGTATATACATAAGTATGTAACTGTAGGCAGCTGGGTGTCTAGTTTGCAATTTGTATATGCACCCTGTCGAAGTATTTTCTTTTGATCCAATTGCCCACCCCATGTACTTGTTACTCAATAGCCGATAGCATATAGGACTTAAGTTAGCGGCCGGCAATCAACTGCAGGGGCTCTTAGTGACGGTACCGTCCACAGAACAGTTTTCATGCACGCAGCTGTATCTTTACAAATTTTCAATTGGGATAGTGTATACAAAATTGACAAATTAATTGTCATGTACCGAACATTTTTTTATTATATGTAGTGCCAACATTTTATAGGTTAAGGAAACATAAATACAGAACGATTTAACGTAATAATTAAATTACGAATAAATATATTTAATGCTTTTATTTTACCGTCTAATAGGTGATCAGTTAGGAAGCTGACTATTTGTTAATAAAGTTGCTGTATGTGATGTAAGGGCACGAAAATTAAATTGGTAAATTCCTTCTGCTTTTGTAGAAAGCTGGTGGAAAAGGTTTGTTTACAACATTTATGTTTTTCTCCCAAAAAGCTGAAAGCTCATTTAAGAAATCTTCGTGTCTTACATTTGGAAATATAAAAAAATAGGCGTGAATCTGTTGATATACAAATTTTAGCTTCCAAGCTTCTGCGGGTAACGCTGTGTGCTGATCACCAACCAGTTAAAAAGTAAAGAGGTTAGCGTAAGCAGATAAGGATGCCATATGCCATTTCGAATCAAATGTATGTAAATACATAATTGACACAGCAATTGCAAGAACATGCAAGACTAGTTCACATAACTGTCGGGATTTTTGATTATATTTTTCAATTAAACACATAAAGAACGATACAGTTGTAGGTTATCAATTGTACACTACTCTGTTCTCTAAGTAATATCAGTCCAACATTATTCCAAACCCAATTTTGGCACGTATAGGAGCTTTCAAATTGTATAATACATTTTAAAATATTTTTCTGTTATTTTAGGAATAACTGTTATACTTCCATACTACAAATTTTGTATACGACCTTAAATACGAATATGCCTTCCAATATACTGTTTATTTCCATTGGGAACAGAGTACAATCATTAACGTCATGAACATCCGCGAGTTTTTCAAAAGAGTAAAAGATACACACAAATCTGGTTGCATACATACTACATAGGCTACATAGGACATAGATTTGAATACGTAAACTCACAAATACAATAAGATACAAAGATATACAAACCATGTTCGACACATACATACATATGTGTATATACATACATTTTTGTAAATTCAATATTAACATACAAGAGTGGGCATACGTATATGTACATACATATATACATACATATACATATATTCATAAATGTATTTGTATACAATGTACACAAATATAAAAGATACAAATACGTAATACATCGGCGGGGTAAGTGACTATGTACGAGAGCATAAACGATGAGTGGGGCCTTTTGTTTTGTGAATGGAAAAATTAAATGAAAATTCTCGGCACACAGCAGCCAATTCCGTTATATATACGTCAGTACGTTTGCAGCTCTCGTAAGAGCCAGTTCATACAGCTACTAAGGGAAATCAGAAAACTATTAGAGAAAACCTATTGTCTATTTGTCTGATTGTAAATGTGACCCCTGCCTTACCTAATTGCCTGGAAATTAAAACAGTTGTGTTTGGTGCTGTTTAATATCATGTACATATATCCAAGCTCGCCCGAATCAGAGGTGACTTTACAATCCGAAGAAAGTGCAGCCATTAAGATACAAGCTGGTTTTCGTGGCTATCGTGTTCGCAAACAGCTGTACCGTTTATCCAAATCTAATAGTTCTCGTACCAACGGCCACTTGTCTCAGCGCTACGCAAATCAACATTCGAGTAGTGCTCGACGTCAGCAACGTCAACAGCATCCCCACATTAACGACTTCATGGATGAGAATCGAAAACAGTTGCCTAAAACTGCTGACGGCCAGCCGGCCCCCGTCATGACGGACGTAAGCTCGGTGGAGAACCGTTCTGCTACAAAAATTCAAGCCGGCTTTCGAGGCTTTCTTGTGCGGAAGAAGCAGAAAATTGCGACGGATGCAGCAGTTAAAATACAGTCGAGCTTTCGTGAATTCAAGGCACGCAAGGATGCAGAAAAATTTAAGCAGCCGTAGTTTTGAAGAGTAATCTTCGTAACGTGTATAATTTAAATTTATTTATAAACATTCTAGTTCTGTGTGTTGTAGCATGCAAATACATATTGTACATATATAGAAGTAGATTATTGTCATGAGATAAACAAAATAAATTTAAACGTACTTTTGTTAAGTAATAGTACTTATATATAGTACATTTAAAAATCTTTTATGTGTTTGTGGTCACCCAAATATACTATACATATGTTTACATACATACATACATATATTATGGGATTGCTAATGTCTTACAATCTTCGTCTTTTATAATATACATGCGTGTAGCATAGTAATCCAAGAAAATAATGTAATACCTTGAATTCATTGTAAGTGGACAAACCGGGTATAATGGTTATCTGCAAATGCTAACATTAACACAGAGAAAAAAGGAACTCTGACCTCATAAAGTATATATTATTAGCACCAACAACGGAGTTGATCTAGTCATGTGTGTCTGTCTATTCGTCCGTTAATCCGTTTATAGAGCGATTTGAAATCTAGAACGTAGATCCTCTTAGTGCACGAAAAGATCGCATTTATTACAATATATGCAGGTTAAACTTTCTCAGATCTTCCAATTTGTGCAATGCTACAAAATAATAAATGAAATAAATTAGCGTTTTGGCTTACTATTCAAATCAAATTAAACCTAAGTATAATAAATATATTCTTAAAGCAAAGGAAGTCCTGAGATTTATATTAGCTGTAACAGATCTTTCTCCAAGCTGATAAAATTTTGGATAGCCAGTGCATGTAAACGATAATATTTTTTCCGATGCACGGCTATTTTATTGTATCCGCACACGAGGCATCCGCTTAGACTGGTGACCATGGACAAAATTGTTCTTATTCTATATGGCCGTCGAATGGCTATAGACCATATGTGTTAACTCCTTCCTCTCTAAGATAAAGGGCATCTTTTGTTTTCTTCAGGTTCTCAATAGAAATCCGTAGGGAAAATAAGTGGCTAGCTCTTTTTCGTTTCTGGTCCATCTTCAGAAAAAAGAATCTAATAGCTAGGATGCAAATGATAAATACGAAGAACAGGGGCGTGCTATCGAATATCGGAAACAAACTGGTACTGCGCGGTCACTAGGGGATCTTTTAACGGATATCTTTCAGTTGGCTGTTTTCATCTCGCGTGCACGGCTTAAGACGTCGCCATGTTCCGACTGAGATCCGGCGATCGATAAATTATTTTGAATTCGGACACTTGGATACGCAGCGAATATCGTGCAAGTCGTTCCATTTACCATTGAAGTTCTTAACGCGTTATATTAACCTGATCTGTTTTCCACAAATGTATAACCTAACGCGCTTCAAGGATTCGACCACAGCTAATGCTTCAAGTTCATAGCTATGAAAGTGTCTCTCGTTCTTAGAAGTTCGTCAACTAAAGTAAGCGATTGGCTGCACCTGGCCAATTTCCACCAATGGAACTTGTAGAATACGCAATGGCTCAGAGATCATTGCTGAGACCCAAGAATTTTCTTATCTCAGTAACGTTGCTTGAAAGTGGCGTTGGTATTTATTTCACGTGGACTGATACCTTCTGAATGTAGTTCATGAAAAAGTATCGAGTTAAGCATCTCTAAAGAACGCCTATCAGAACGTGAGAGGTCATAAATCTAAACTTGTTTCGCTTCGCTTTTACTGAGACCTGGCTGAAACCAGACATCCCAGATTCCTCAATATTTACCTCCAAATAAACCACTTATAAATGGGATCGAGCTTCCTGTATCGAAGGAGGAGTACTCATAGCTGTTAAGTTTGCTCTTTCGTCGGAACGTATTGAACTTCCCATTTCGGAGATTGAGTTGGTGGCTGTAAAAGTTGTATTTAGTAGTTTCTGTATCTTTATTTCATGTTCCTATATTCCCCCACTATCTAAAATGTCTATTTATCAAAGCCATCTTAACTCTATTAAATCTATCTCCTCCCTACTTTCGGATAGAGACCACCTAGTTGTTCTAAGGGGCTTTAATCTCCCAGATATCGATTTGTGTTAGATTCGCAATTCAAGCAATAGATCTCTTAATCTGATTTTTGTTTTGATTCGTTCGACAGTGTTGATCATAGGATTGACCCGCTTACACTTCCTGAACACCGTTTTAATCTAACTCTGGACATTGTCGTTGATCTGCCAGTCCGAGTGCCTATCATGGAATTGGAATTAGCTGATCGTGTCCGTTGTTTTCGTAAGGCTTACTTCCATAAGCTACATGATCTTGTTCTGCAAGTCGATTGGTCCCAACTGTACAATTGTGCAGATATTGATGTTGCCATTTAACTATTTAATGATACCTTCTACACGCTCTTTGATATCTGCGTCCCTCTTAAGCAGCCAGCGAGGTCTGATTAAAAAATGTGAAGTCAAGGTGTTAAAAAAAGAAAACGAGAAACCGCTCTGATTTCCCCCGTTATGTGATTTTCCATATGCTATAAGGATCACCTTCGCCGTTGTCGTCTTTAGTTTGCACATAATCCTAAGCAATTTTTCCAAGTTTGGTTAGGTTTGCAGGTGAGAGCGCGAATACTGATCAGGGCATCGCCGATCTGTTCGCATACTTTTTTCAAACTACCTACTACTACCCTAGGTATAATTAAAATCAATCTTATCCTTATCAGTTACAGAGGCCAAACTGCATTTTAAATCCTATTATTACGGAAAGTTCGCTTCTTAGCGACCTTAATACAATCAAGCTGGTATACTCACCGGGCCATGATGGTGCTCCCGCCTGGGTGCTCAGGTACTGTGCTGTAGCACTATGTAAACCTGTTTTAAAACTTTCTGAATTGTCTGTAAACACTTTATTTTTTCCGACCAGTTGGAAAGAATCATACATCATCCCTCTCCATAAGAAAGAGAGTAAGTTGGATGTCGAAAACTGTAGAGGTATTTCTAAATGATCCGCTGTACTTAAAGCTTTTGAGAGAATCATAACATCTCAACTGCAACATTCACTACATTCTACATAACACTAACCTTCTTGAGTTTACTTCGCTAGTAATTGATGGTTTTAAGAAAAGAATGCAGACTGACGTCATCTATACTGATTTCAGTAAGGCTTTTGACCCTGTTAACCACTCCTTTTACTGCTTCATAAATTATGCAAAAGTTTCTTTTCAGAAATTCGTTTTCTAGACGTTTTCTTGTGACTTCCGGTGTTCCTCAAGGTAGTCATCTTGGCTCGCTACTCTTTACTCTTTTTATCAATGACCTATCCTTGATATTGTCTCACTCTCGAGTATTAATGTATGCGGATGATGTGAAATTATGCCTTTTACTAGCCAACCTTTTAAATTTAAACTGTTCTAAATTTAAGATAATGACTTTCTATAGAAGCCCTCTTCAATTGGTTTCTTACGTCCTTGATAGCTTGCCGCTTGAGCGTGTCAACAGTACCTGTAATGAAGTTAATAATCAAGGTGTCATTCTTGATCATAAACTTAAATTCGACTCTCATGTTAAGATCACAATAAGGCCAGAATTGTTTTGTTTGACGATCCGTACGCCAAAAACCTTTCATATATCTTTGGTACGACCTATACTTGAGTATGCCGTATGAATCTGGTCACCACAGTACTCTATCCATCAGGACAGAATTGAATCTGTTCAGAAACATTTCTTGTTGCTTGTCTACGTGGCTTAGATTGGGATCCTCGTGTGCGTTTACCGTCATACTTCATTAGACTTCTGATGATTAATCTTCCTTCCTTATTTAATCGTAGAACCATGCTTGGTGTAATATTTATTAATAAGCTTATTATGGGTGATAAGCTCATAAGCTTACTAGACTAACACGTAATTATAAACCTTCATCGCTTCAATTTTGTTCAACCTACTATGCCTTGCATGAACCGTTTAGGGTTGTCTGTGATGATTATAACAAACAATATAGAGTATTTTGCTCAGAGTCTTATCTTCCTCGTGTAAAGTCTTCTATCCTTAACTTTTTAGCAAGTAGATAGTCTTAGCATATAGTCGTAGTTTGCATTCGTTTGTAATTCGCGACTCGTGTCGCCCATCGGTCTCTTTGGCGGGAGGTGGGATGCAGTACATTGCATCGGGATTCGCGCGAGTAGAGTGGGAAGCTTAGCTGTAAACCAATAAGTAAAGAAGGAAGATGATACTTAAGAATATACATATCTAATCCACTATTTAATGACAATAAACTATCCTATCCATTACCGATGTTTCTATAAGCTGAGATCACTTATTCAACCTGACGGTTCTTACAGTTCAAAAGTGAGATATTTATATGCATACCGTGTTCGCTTACATTGGTAAACAAGCACATGCAGAGAAGAAACAAATAGAAGTCTGGATGAGAAGTTTGCAGTGGGCCCAAAGGTCTAAGCTACAACGGATACTGCAACCTGGGATATGTTCTCTAGATCTTGGCGTCAGACTGTTTCCTAAGTTGGAATACGTTTCTTGCCGCGTCTGTGAGAATATGTACAGATAGAAGCCCTGTATGCGCGCATTTGTTGTTGAATTTCACAAGGGGAGTTCACCATTGAATTTCACAACTTGAGCTCATTTTGCGATTTTTGTTGCAGAGAAGCAATTGACAGAAGAGGAGGCAAAATTTCTATGAGCATTTCCTAAAGAAATTGGAAAGCGAAAATAACAAATTTAAAAATATGCAAAGGATAGGAGATTCATAAGCTGATCAGCTAATATTACTTTTGGGAGAGCGAAAATTGTCGACATGTGGAACATGAATTCGCAACCAGTGCAAGATGCAGAAAACAACGTGGGTGATAAGTACAAACACACGTCAAGCTTCGGTCAAGGAAATTGCCAACACATTGCCTGAGTTTGCCCGACAAATGAGAATGTTAATTCAGTAAAATCAGTTCATTGATCATGTCAACATAGTTGAGGTATATCATTGGGATGAGATGTTTTTATTGCTCGCAATCTACAATCCACTAAAAGGCACAAACACAATGTGGTCTGATACTTCGCCAATACTTGATACGACATTGCACGACTTTGCAGACGCCTTCCGCGACGAACTCGGTGTCACAACAAATGAAAACTGATTAGACGTCCAAAATAGTCAATAAAGAAATATTGTTTTCGTATGTCCGCCCTGGGAGTTCGATTTAAACTTGGTAGGCAGCTGGAATAGGGTATATACGATCAAGCCTTCAGCACCGTGAGCTGCATCAGAGTATCGCAGCAATCAACTCAACAATGAAACAGATGTGAGATTTTGCCAATCGAGGTAGACAATGTAAAGTCAAAAACGACCCTGTTCTAAAGTACACATAATTCTGTATTTACACAGTTTTGATTTAACACGGTTTGAAAAAAAGAAAAAATACATGTTTTACACGATTTTGAACCATTTAGCACTATTTTAAATATGTTCATATGCGAAATATGTTCATATCACAAATTAAGGGGAAATCCCTTTTTGTGCATACAAGCAAATTTACTTGTCAGAGCAATTGAAATGTGATAATATTTTGTGAACTCTCAATGCAATGCGACGTGTTTGGTAAAGAAATTTTTTTTTTCGCTTCCACTTTGTTCATTTTGCTCTTCAAATAACACACAATTCTGTGCGACCGACCGAATATGTCCTGTTAAGATCTTACTGTTAGACATAACAGCGGCATTGCTCAAGCAAAAGCCCAAACAGAGTACACATTTGCTACGAAATAAAGTGTTCGATGTAGAGCAAAACCGAATTTGCTTCGTTTTTTTTCTGTTTATGCTAAAAAAGCCCGGATGCACGCATTATTGATTATTCACTTATATGTCTACAAGTGGTCCTAGATGGAAAATAACAATTGTTTGCATCACGTTTTCTCTACCGAACTTTCTCTCCCCCATTGACGATTCCCATCTATGAGCAGGGGCATAGCTTGCCGGACAGGCTATACATTTTCCCCCACCCACTCTCTATCCTATCTACCTAAAATTCTATATAACTTGTTTAAATCTCTTTACATTATTAATAACTTCTTTTTTTCTTTTTCCCTATTTATTGTTTTTTCTTAAATTATAAAGTAATTTAAGAATATTTTTAATATAACTTAAGAACACTATTTTCTCTACTAACACCCTTCTTCTAAGCTGTAGGCTCTAATAGCGTTACTGACAAATTTAGCTGTGAAAAGGGGAATAGCTGGCCGGACGGGCAAATAAAACACCTCCATCGGTCGGTGAGGCTATTAGAAAATTGTGTATTCTAACTAGGCTTTTAGCATTTAATTCTTATAATGTATGTATAGTGTTTTAAATAATAAGGAAGACACTCGTCTTGTCGACCATTAATAAATAAATAAATAAATACTACAAAACACTTTAGTGAACTTGCTCCAAAACCAGGATCCTACTATTCTGACAGATGTCGAGTTACAACAACTATAAAGAGACGCTGCCAACCGCGTCAATAATAATCGAGCTAAAACACGATTTGACGCCAGAAACGCCAAGGCGACAGTTTATAAGCCTGGAGATCTTTTTCTTCTCGAAAATGAACCATGCGACACGAGCGCGCCCCGCAAATAATCAACAAAGTTTTGCCAAAGGACCGATATCTTGTTGAGGATATAACGAATGCTGAGCGAACACAAAGGCATTATTCCGATAAAATCAAACAATGGTGTCAGCTACCGCCAGAGGAGCCCGACGAGGATGATGACTCCGTTGATGACCAAGCAAATACATCTCGCGAGCGTCTGGCAACCTCGTTCCGGCAGCGATCCGATAATTAGGCGAACAAGTACCGAGTTAAGCATCTCTAGAGTGGGAAGCTAAGCAGCAAGCCAATAAGTAAAGAAGGAAGGCGATAAAGATTATAAAGATCAAACTATCGTATACACTCCCGATGTTTGTATAAGCTAAGATCACTCAGTCAATCTGACGGTTCTTACAAATGTCAAACCGCATTCTTACAGAACTAGTAGAACACGCACATGCTTTTCATGCATTGCGCGCAATGAACTGCTTCCAACAAGAATGACATTCATAAAGTACAGCATATCTCCCTTAAGAACAAGTTTTTGAATTTCTGCCCTAAGTCAGTTAAAAACAGCTAGCGAATTCTTCAATCCAAATGGCATGCTTTCGAATTTAAAAAGTCCATTTAATATAATGTGCATATAAAATCATGAATGCGTCTAATTGAAACTATCTATTTCAAGCTAATAATATCCGCTATTTATATCATATGATAAAAATATTTAGATTGTAAAAACCGTTTTCGATGTTGGGAACTGAAAAGTTTTCCTTTTTTATAAACTTGTTGAGACGACGATAATTTACACATAATCACCATATCTTGCTTTGATTTGGGTATGCGGTATAATGCTTGAGAAACAATGTGTCCTCTTTTAAGGTTGATACTGGCTTGCATGATGGTTGTATAGCCAATTCCCTCTAGACCACTTAAAAACATTTCGGTGTATTTTTCAAATAATGTATGCATCCCGACTATATCAGCGTCATGATCAAAAATAATTAATAAGTTTAGCAAAATGGGATTTACTTGTTACCGTATGTTAAACTGCTCTTTTGCTCTTAAAAACCGTTTGTCCATTTATAAAGGTTAACGTGTTATTGTCTTCTACTATAGCATCCTGTAAAAACTTCATGTTTCCACGAAGGCACTGCTAGTTGTTAACGAAGGTAACCCCTAACTGGACATATGGTATCCAAGTTTGGGGCACGGCGTCAGCACACCAGCTCGCATAAGAGTGGCACAAGCCAAGGCAGCACGCAAGGTTGCCGGCCTGCCATGATGCGTGTCAACCGACGCCATCGAACGCGATTTCCGCCTAACAAATGTCGGAGATCAGTTAAACTTCTTCAGAAGCCGATACGCCAACAAACTGCTGCAGCACCCAAACGCGGCCGCCAGGGAGAGGCGCCTGCGAAGGCTACACCCGACGACCTAAATACGAGGCGTATTATTTAAACATCTCCTTCCCCATCATTGTAAAAAACTTCATTGTTAATATCATACAAGTTACATACTAGTAACTATACATTCTTCGATTATATATTCGATTGGTAGAGATCAGAAGGCACTAATCGATTCCAACGCACAATAAAACATATATTGAAATTAAAAAATAAAAACAAGTAAGAGGTTCTAGTCGGGAGCTCCCGACTAGGGGATACCCTGAACCCTCTTATTCAAACACCAAATGCAGCTCGCACAACGCGCTCGTTTGCTTTAGTAATAAAAAAATAAAAGTAAAAAAATAAAGGTAAATTAAAAAAAAAAGCATTACTTGCTGCCGCCTCTACTCAACAGCTCCCGACTAGGGGATACCCTGAACCCTCTTCTTCCGACATCAAATGCAGCTCGCGCTACGCGCTCGTTTACTTAAGTAGCAATAAAAATAAATTTAAAAAAAATTCCCTTGACAGGGTTTGAACTCGCAACTGACTGCATTACTTGCTGCCGCCTCTACAAACAGCCACCCCAGCCAAAAAAATAGTTTCCTGGGTAGGGTGGGAACTCGATGGCGCTACTTTCCGCCGCCTTTACTCAATTGCCACACAAACAATTAAGTCGTAATGAGAAAAAAACAAATTAAAATAGCACAAAAGAAAACAAAACAATCGCAATTGCAATGCTGTTGATAGAATCTAAAACAGACGCGCATGAATGTGTGTGTTGTCATGTATTCAGAAATTCTTGGAATTTGAGCTAGCTGCACATAACTTTTGTGTTTCTTAACCGATCTTGATAAAATTCAGCAGTAGATCTTATTGTATAATACTATAAAATATTAGTGCATTCTCAAAGAGACAATTGCGTTTAAATTGTGGATTAAATAGGTAGGCAATACAAGTTGGTTTACTAACATGATTTATGGCTATGTGGTGGCAGCGAGGAGGTGGCGATAGGTAAAAAAAAATGAAAGATACTAGATATATACATACTATTCTAGAAGCTACATGTCAAGTTTGGTGACTCTAGCTCTTATAATTTACTAAAATTGCTTTAAAAACAAGATTTCGATATCGATTTTTATCGATTACTTGGAAACGGGGCCAGCTATCGAATATCGGAAACAAACTCGATCTGCGCGGGCACTAGGAGAACCTACAGCTAATTTCAAGTCTCTAGCTTTTATAGATTCTGAGATCCTTGCGTTCATACATACGGACAGACGGGCCGACGGACGGACGGACGGACAGACGGACATGGCTTGATCGACTCGGCTGTTGATGTTGATCAAGAATATATATACTTTATGGGGTCGGAGATACTTTTTTCTGTCTGTAACATACATTTGCACAAATACATTATACCCTTTTCAGGGTATATAAAGAAGCTCATCATCTGCGATGTAAACTTACGATAACGATCCTTCCCTTTTGTGTTTAATGAGCTTATTTTACGTTCGGCAATAATAAATTGGGTGACCGACTTGCGGACAAAAATAACTTGATTACCAGTATTAATAAAAGCTATATACATTTGATTTTGGACGATTTCCTATTTATAAAATATAAAATATAGCGTCAAGACGACTATATATAATTCAGCGGACCTGCACTTGACATTACTCGGGTGGAACTTGTTGCAATTGGTACAACAATGACATTTCTGTTGTATAGGGCACTGATTTGCCAATTCATTGCAATTGTAACATTTGAGTGTTGCCTTTGGTTTTATTGTCTGTGAACCTTTTTCTGGCTTTAGTTCAACGTTGCTGTACAGGATTGTCTTTGACTGCCCGTTTCTCGCATCTCTGCGATACTTTGTTGCTGCTCACGGTGCTGAAGGCCTGATCTTGTATATCATATTACAGCTGGCTCACTAAGATTAAATTAATATATTTACTGCCTCTTTTGGTCATATATTCGATTTTGCCACGGCCTTGTTAATCTCTACTTCATGTGGTGTAACACTAAATTAATCGCAAAGGGCATCTCCAAAGTCGTGCCATATCGTTTGAAGTATTTGGCTAAGTCTTTGAGTAGATAGTATATTGCGAGCAATATAAATTTCTCGGCCCACCGATATGCTTCAACTTCTTTGTTAACACGATCAATGAGCTGATTGACTAAAATGGCATTTTCATCTGTCGGATCAAACTCAGGTAATGTCTTGTCTATTTCGTTGATCAAAGCTTGACGTGTGCAGAGCAAGAGAGTTAGAGAGCCATATGCTCTGTCTGATAGAACGGTATCGCTATTTATTTCGCTCCCCCTACTGGAAATTGCTATGGCTTACTCTCAGTGCTCTTAATACCATCTTAACCATCACTTTTTCAAATTTCCATCGCATTTATTCTCTTTTGAAGGAGCCACTAATATGAATTAAAGTAAGGATTTGCCACGTCAATGCGAAATTTTACCATGTTAGCTCGTTCATGAAAGCGTTTTGGGCATGCCATGCACGAACACTTACACAAGTTTCTGAATTTCTAGCTCTATATACACACAGCATGAGCTTATATTCTAGAAGCTACATGTCATGTTGGGTGACTCTAGTCTTAAAGACTAAGAGATTTAATTAAATTTCGATATCGATATTTATCGGTTGCTAGATCGACTTAGCTATGGATGCTGAGCAAGAATACACACCCCATAAAGGGGTCGGAGATGCTTTCCTTCTCTTTGTCACATACATTTGCACATGTGGAAAAATTTTGATATACTAGGAAGCATGGTGAAATTTATAAAAATAAATACAGGTAATTATTTTTCGTCCGATCGTTCCTATGGCATATTGTTAATACGATTCGGTATACATATGAAAACTGAAACTAGTGACACTTACAACTACCGAATTAGGTTAAGATGTCTTGATAAACAAAACAGTTTTTAATGCAACAACCTAATTTTCATCCGATCATTCTTATGAAAGCTACATGAAATAGTGGTTCGATCCGGCCGGTTTCGATATATGAACTATCTGTAACAGGAAGACAGACGAACTGCCCTATTCTCACATATGTGCAAAAGGAAATCGTCTACAAGCGCATAGAATATTCGGTGTGCCGAAGACATCCTTACCTTACCGTTTACATTATGATAATTTCTTCCTTTGAAATGAAGCTTAACCTTAGTACAAAAATATTAATAAAGCCAGACAAGCCATGTGAATCCTATTTCGGATGGTGGGTACAGGTTGTTGTAAGCGAGGCGTCCGCTAAGACTCGTTAATCGTCCATTAAATGGTTGGCCCCCATTAAAAATATTTATGTTTTATGCATTAGTTATAATAGTGCGTACTTGCCCAACCAACCCAACATACAAATCTACAACCCCATTGTGCTTAAAATTATATATATTACATTTTCTCCCAGTTTCCTCCCGTGGAAATTTAACTCAATTATTTAAATATATGTTTGAAGCCCATTGAATATAGAATCATAAATTCGAATCGATTCTGTCCCTGTTAGTTCCTGAGAATCTTGAAGCTGAAAGATAAACGGTCATTCGTTGCATTTACCGCATTTACCATCCAAGATTAAATTAATTTTGACAGAGATCTCTGAAAATGAGTTTGATGCCGTTCCGATGGTAAACAACAGGTGGAATTTCCAAAATAGATAAACACGTATTTATTTGCATTTTATGAAGTGCTTTGAAAATAAGATTTAGGCTAATCTGATAGTAAGCAAAAAAAAATATTTTTCGCGATTTTTTCACACTTGCGGGTGCGATTACCAATATCTCCGCCTTACCGTGCACCTTCACTACAGTGAAAATTTCAGCTTCGTAGCTTATGCGTTTATCACCAATCAGTAGTTTTACATATAGTATAGAAAAAAATTATAGATATGAGCTTGCAGCGAAAGTAGAGACCGATTAGCAGGTGGCCTGGAATCAAAAATCGTTGCTTGATTCTCAATGCTTCGGCTTATCGTACGCTACCTGAAAATCACCTAAAGTCACCAGTGCGCTTGTAGTCCTTGCCAAGCTCGTAGTCTTTCACTGCCAGAAGTAGGTAGGTAATAGGAATGTTCCGATAAGTGTTTATAGTTAGTATCGATGGAGGGTAAGTCTTGCCTTAGGCCACCATGACGAACAAGTCTAGGGCGCATGGTTTGCGTAAAGACGGATATGCGTAATGCGTTGAATCACGGTTGCCCAGACAACGCAAATACATGGTTACGTGCAGTTTCTACCCTCGCGTACATGCTCTGTAGTTTCCCCATATCCTGTGCTTGGCATTCGAGTCCCCTCCAGCAATTAACATTTGTCCTAGGGTTATTATCAGAAACTCAAAATTGCATTTTTAACTCCTGCTGGCTTTGGTCTGGAACAAAATCAAGTTTAAGCGGTTGGTAATTAAGGTGGAGTAAAATGCCTACGCCGCCTCTAGTTTTAGGGATGATGTGTTATATATACCGTATATCCGGGGATTTCGATTTTGGAACACATGTGTATGTGCGTGTCCGTTAGTCGCATGAGAAAGTCGAGAAATGTCCTTAACTCGTACATTTTTCTGATTAGGCGATCCGCGTTCCATAAGTCTCCATAGTGAAGAGGCTTTTATTTGGGAGGAGGATAAATTGGTTTGCGTTTCTGGCTTTATTTGGTTTTTATACCGTTTTTTTACTCTGAACCCATTAAAAGGTATGTAACAGTCAGAAGGAAACATTTCCGACCCCATAAAGTATATATATTCTTGATCAGCATTAATAGCCGAGTCGATCTAGCCATGTCCGTCTGTCTGTCTGTCCGTCTGTCCGTCCGTCCGTATGTATGAACGCAGGATCTCAAGGAGCTAGGGACTTGAAATGTAGGTCCTGCTAGTCCCCGCGCAGATCGAGTTTGCTTCCGATATTCGATAACTTGCCCCATTTCCAAATAATCGATAAAAATCGATATCGAAATCCTGTTTTTGCGCAATTTTGGCAAATAATAAGAGCTAGAGTCACCAAACTTGACATGTAGCTTTTAGAGTAGTATATATACATCAAGTATCTTTCATTTTATACCTATCGCCTGTTGGAATAAGAGGGTTCACGGTTTCCCCTAGTCGGGAGCTCCGGACTAAAACATCTTACTTGTTATGCTTTGTCTTGTGGGGCGAAGACTAGATGTTGATGGCTGGTTTGTACATCCTGGTTCGATTTTAAACCCATTTGTAGCATTTATAATTAGCAGAGAAGCATAGGTGATCAAAAGGCAGTATATAAATGCAGCTATTGTTCAGTCATTAATCGTAGTCACATTATCTTAGCCACAGCTGGAGTAAAGTTAAAAGATAGATTTGGACACTTCCAGCATGCAAGAGCCTTTTTAGAAGATGGATCCCAAAATCAACTTTATATCACAGGACTTAGCAGATGCTTTGTTGAAAATTGACACACTGGGAACTACTGCATCGACCATCAAACACAAAGTTCATACTTCGGTTCAATAGCACAAATATCGTTTGTGTCTTCGAGCTACTTCGCGCCGCACGATCTGGAAACGTACTACTTAATACACAAACAGAGCACAAGATCTGTGTCCAGTCTGTCGCACTTCTCTCATTAAATCTGTATTGAATTTGACCGAATAATTGGATGCTTCTCATTCAAAGCAGACTTCAATGCCTAATCAGGCACCCGAAACTAGGTCGCAGGCAAGAAGAGATGCACACACCAAGTACAAGCGCCCAAGCTGAAACTAATCAGTCAAAATTTCAATCAACAGTAGCACAATATTTTATAACATACAACTTGCAACATGCAATAACGATTGCAATGACCGCTGACGTAGCTCAGTAAACACAGATTTTGTCTCATGTAATGGAAAGTGATTATCAGCGAATTGCTTTGCAATCTACAATTGCCAATTCGGAAGCAAGGCGAAAATGATCCTGACCATCTCCACCTAATCTGCCTCGTCAAACGTTCTTAAATTACGAGGCAGCCGTTAGAAGCCTACTTTAAAGATGGCGATAGTAGAACTCGCAGATAGGTTGTTTCACTCCATGAACAAGCAGGCTATACTAGAAGTGCTACGAGCCAATTTACTACATTGATTCAGCACGAGATATTACATGTATATATTCTGAATACTGTCCAGTTGCCGCACATAGTGCCACGCGTCAGAGATTAATAAACAATATATCTCAACCAACTCCAATTAATCAATGTACTGTGGTGCGACGCCATGTCAGCAATCTCACCGTGCAAACCGAAAGGGGTGATTGCGTGCACCGCTGACAAGTGCACCCAAGCTAGTCTCCCAAGCTACGAATTCGGAGTAACTGACAATGCGTCATGTTCACTCGATCCTCTACCTGTCTCGACACACAGCCCAACAGTATCATCCCCCACATCTAGAAATCAGAAGCGCAGATCAGCACATAGGATTGTAGATTGTAGAAGGGCCATTATATCATCAGTAGTGAATAGCTCTAGCGATCTTAGACCTTATGCTCAAGTGATAATACTGGGCAAGTCTATAGCTGGCCTCGTGGACACAGCCCCTAGTATAAGTAGTTTAGGGGGCAATTTAGCAAGAGAATTAGCTTCAAGCAAAACACACTGTTAGCACATTAAATTAACTGTGCGCACTGCCGATGGCCAAAATCAAGAAATAATTGGTAAAGTTAGCACGTCTATCGATTTTCTTGGCCAAACACTGCTAATTTATCTTGTCTATATAAAAAGTGTCGCATGTTTAAAGCTTACTGACCTTCTGCAGCTACCTTTATCAGTCCGAATTATTAGCTACTATTCAGCAGCTCCCGTCTTTTTCAAAAGGCTTATGCAAGACAAAATGGCTAACTCATGATATTGACATAATTGAGTGTAAGCCAATAAAACAACGATATTATGCAGTGTCGCCTGCAACTAAGAAGCTTATGTATGAGGAGCTAGAAAGGATGCTGGCGTTAGTAGTTATTGAGGAGTCCGATAGTCCTGGCGTTCACCCGTTGTTTTAGTACAAAAACCAAGGAAAAGTTCCACTTTGTCTAAATAGCCGAAAAGTAAATAAGGTGACGATCAAAAAGGCATTTTAAGTAGATTACCGCGGGCAGAGTATATCAGAAGCATTGATCTGAAAGACGGCAGATTCCCTTGTCTGTGAGAGCACGAGAAAAAATCGCTTTCGTGGTCCCTGCACGGCGATTATATCAATTCACGGTCATGCCATTAGGATTACCAAATGCCCCCCAAATCATGTCGAAACTAATGAACTACGTAATGAGAGTTGTATCTATGATCTATTAGTCATCTCGTATTCATTCGAAATACATATAACAGTGCTGAAACAATTTGCAAACCGACTATCAGTAGCAGGCCTAAATATCAATGTGGAAGAGTGCAAGTATTGTCTGCAGGAAGTCAAATATCTCGGACATGTAATAGGGCATGGTACCATCCAAACAGACTCTGAATCAGCAATCAAAAATTTTCTAGTAAGTCAAGTCAGCTTCGCAAGTTCGGCGATTCTTAGGAACAACAGGCTGGCATCAGAAATTTATTCAAAATTATGCCGGTATTGCTGCACCTATATCTAATACACTCATACAGCGAAGTAAGCTTCTGTGGTTAGATGAAGCGCAGCGGTTATGTGCGCAATGAAGTTTCGTACATATGTAGAAGGACATGCATTCGGCATATACACCTATCATGCGTCGTTAAAATCGCACATGCCTTAATCTAATGTGAGTTTGAGATTAGCAATGTGGGCTCTTAAATTGCAAGCATTGTCCCACATGCCCTCTGTTATTAAATGTCAACCTAGAATGAATTATTATAATGACTGAGTAAATAATTGTTTTTTATTTTAACCATGCATCACTTAATGGAGGTAACTTAGTCAAAACAGGGCTATCTTTAGTGGTTCGATTATATGTAGTGCCTGTTATAACTTTCCTATCATTACCTTTTTTTGCTAATCTTATTGTATCCCCTAACCCGCATTCCTCTCCCTCTTCCCCATTCAGTACTCGAGTTAGAGATCCCACCTTCATGCCGACGAGTGACAGCCGATGCCAGCGCGGACTCCCATTTGATCCGCTTCTTGATGTTATTCGTTACAATTTGAGAGTACTTTATTGGCTTAAAATGGACCCTAGTTTATTATCAACTTTCGCAGCCAACAGAGTAGCAGAAATACAAGAACTTTCTGTTGGTGTTCGCAGGCGTAATATGCTACAGAAGCAAATCCAGCTGATATTGTATCTAGGGGCACGGATGTGGATAGTTTTGTTTGCCGCACTGGTCCTGAATTTTTTCTACAAGCCTCTAGTGAATGTCCGCAACTTCAATAATTCAAAATATCTCTGGAATGCAATCGCCCGAGTTCAAAAAGATTTTGTGTCGTATTAGTCTAATAAAACCGCGACTCTAATCGAAATATGCTCCTCTTTCACTTAATTGTTGTGCATCATTGCATACATCAACCGTTTTCTCCAAGCGAATAAATTAAGACCCGAGTCTGTTTCCTCATCACAGGAGCAGCAACTGGCTTTTCAAAAGTTGGTGCAGGTAGTCCAATTAGAGAAAAACGCATCCATTCCATATGAAGCCAAGTTCTCATATTGCTGTCTTCAAAATCTCTTATTCTGAAGTTTTTTCTTCAAACTTTCACCTCAGGAATTACCATGCCGGCATCAAGGTTATGGACTCGCTTTTACGACAGAAAATCTGATTTATTTATTCTCGAGAAGCATGTAATAAAGATGTTAAGGGACACTACTACTGAAAGAAGTCAAGACTGTTAGGCCAAATCATAGGCAATTTACCAGCTGATTGACTGCGTGAAAACGTCGCCCAAAAACTCTTTGAATCGCATTGTGCAAAGAGGAGTCTTGCATTCTGTAAAAAACAGTAGAATTCCCACACACCAATTCTTTGAACCCCATTTTCAGGAGTAATGATATTTTCGCGATTTTTCGCTCTGCGGGTTGAATTTCCCAAAACCCTCTTAAAACGTGCACGTCGATTACATAAGATAACTATAGTAAGAATTTCATCTTTTTGGCTCTTATGGTTTGGGCTGTGCGTTGATTACCAATCAGTGAGTCAGTCAGTCAGTACAAACTGTTTTATATAAAGAGATAGATTGTCATTTAATAAATAACATAAATTATGTGATAGTTTACACTGCTCCTTTTATCGGATCAGCTTTATGTTTTTGTATATAACAGTATTAGAATTCTTAATTAAAATTTATTTTTTAATATTTTGCTTTCCAGCCTCTGCACTTTTTATGCGTCTTCGCTTGTGTTTGGGAATAATTCTGAGAACTTCACACTCAATTTGGACGGGCATGGAGTTTTGCCTTAAGGCAGGCCAGGTTACGCGCATATCGGTGGTCTTATTTGTGCATCTTTCTAATGTAAAAAGGGTATGACAAGAAAATTTTGAAATTGTCTACTATTTCAAATGATGTTAGTAGCTTACCATTATTGAGCTCATCATTTTTCCGCACACTTATTGGCAGCTGGTCGACAGTAGTGATATCGGTATTTTCATCCTCTGGTGTAGAATTTGAATCATTTTGCAGTGCGTCGCCACGTTGCAGTGTTTGTCGTTTGGCTGCCAAACTGTTTTCCAAACTGACACTTTTGAAACCTTTAGTTTGTTTCCTGGGTTTTTTTATGTACAAGCGATATGCTATTTGGATTTTCTTAGCAGCTTCCTCTTCAATAAACCGTTCTAATGATTCGCTTAAAGCATCGTTCCCAAAAGATGCCTTTGTATCTTGGGTCGATGACTTTGTACCTGCACTGGCACCACGTAACCTTCGTCTAGATAAAAATCCTCCTGCTCCTGCCTTTATTTTAGCAGCTGCTGATACAATAGTCGATTCAGTTTCTGTGGATGTGTCTATAACATCTGTCATTGCAGTGTCTATATGATAATCATCTTGAATGATTTTGTTAGTATCGTAGTAATCAGAGTCCGCTTCTGACAGGGAGTACGCCATTATCTTTTTACGAATGTTTTCAGAGGTTTCATCGTCTAAACATAAACTGCTGCTGCTGTTTGGCTCATTGATACCGTCTTCATTTCCCTCGTCAATATATTTAACTGTATCAACTATTGTCACTGATTTGAAAATACTATGTGGATCGTCACCGGCAATTGTGTAATACCGTGATAGGTGTGATCTGGCAATTTCAGCGTCATTTGTAAGAGCTTTGTCGTCATCAGTATTTCCAAATACAACAGATTCACTTTGAGCTGAGCTTTCACGGGTTTCTTCGCGCTGCAGGCGATTATATACTATTATATCACCATCCTCGATATCGAATGAATTTTGTTCTTGCAAGGAGCTCGTGGGTGAAACAAAAGGCTTTTCATATGTTGCATCAGCAATAGGAAAAACTTCTTTTTCTAGACTCTCTCGAGTTTTGTAAGAGCGTCGTTGTGACATTTTCTCAATTATTTTATCTGCTCTCGATAATTTCAAAGTTGTACTATCCAGTGTATCCAAATAACTTTGAATTTCATTTTGAGGTTGGAGCTTGTGTTCTTTTTTAGTATCTGTTTCATTATCTGCTCTATCTTCATTAATTTCATTAATATTAGTAAGTGAATCAGTTTTTTTTACATATTCGATTTCATGCAACTCATCTGATCCATTATCTTGTCGCACTGGAACATGGGAAGTACGTTCTTTTTTAAAATAGAGCTTCTTCTGGGCACCTTCTATTAAAAGTAAAAATAAGATATTACAGTTTTTGTAAAGGAATAGTGCATATCATTATATATATCTTACCTTTGGAGTCTGCACCCGCTTCTAAACATGATTTTAAATCCTGAACTAAATCGAATTCTTCTCCGTTTGTTGAACCTGCTAAATTATTAGAAGCTCCATTATCTTTTTGAAATACGTTGGTTGAATATAATTCATTAACAATGTTGCCAATATCAGTAGCTAATTTTAGTGAGCCATTTCTATGGGTACCTTCATTACTTAATTCAGTAAATGTATTGTTAGCGGAATCAGGTATGCGTGAAGTGGTTTCAGAAACGGTGGTAGCCTCAATAGACTCAAATTTTGCAGGTTCGCTTGGTAAAAGTAATACACGTTGCGAACCTACAAACCATTCTGGTTTTGCTAGGTTCTTTCGTCGAATATAATCCCTGAACGTTTTTTCAATTCTAAGGGCACCCACATTTGTATATTTTTGATTTGTGTAATACCCAGTTTTAGATGTCTTTTGTGCAGCTCTTGCCAGTAATCTTCTATATGATTTCTGAATTTTAGAGGCTGCAAGGATTTTATTTTGTTTATTTTTTGAATATATTTTTTTAGTTGTTAAGTCTTCATTACACAGAGTATTTTTCTTGTTTTCACTGTCTTTCACAGTGTTCGCCTCGTCGTACATTCGTCGAGCTTTGTAGTTTATATAAGCTGATTCTATAATTTTTGCGCTTTTCTTGCGTTTTATATTATTAGCATTAGGATATAACATATGGTTCTTGTGCTCATAATTGTCTTTTGATTTTAATGAATTTAATTCATTGCTATCAAAAATAGTTTCATTTTGAGTGGTAATTTTACCTTCTAGAATATTTTCCTTACTCTCTTCTTCATCTTTTATTTCAGGCTGCTTATGTACTGATTTACCTATATCAATTCTCGGGTCACTGCCTATTTCGTTTTCATTGAGCTCATGTATAGTTTGTAACTTTAGTGTACTTAATTCCTGGTAGCTTAAATCAGATAATGCGGATCGATCGAATCTCTTTTCATCTTGTGGAACCTCGTTTTTATCGTATTCTTTATTATTATTTTTTGATGTTTTTAGTTCGTTTATATTACACTCTGCTTTTCTTAAAAATTTTTTTGGTATTTTAAAAGTAGTCTCGTTTCCATTTCCATCAAATGAAATAAAAAATGAAATTGATTTCTTATGCTTTAGTGGTTCATTGTTTTTAACTTGCTCTCCATATATATAGCTTGCAGTTCGCTCAACCTCTTTGGATGGGTCTATTTCTTTGAAACCCAGATTATTATTTTTACAATAGCAGCTGTTCATTTGACTGGCTTCATTAGTACTAATGTTTAATGCATTGGGTGCATTATAAACAGAATACCATGAGCCTTCTTCGGATGTTTTAAATGACTTAAGTTGCAGTTCAGCAATGGGTGGATGCATTAACCGGCTCGATGTGGGAATTGTAAATTGCTTATCCTTAGCGATCAGTTTCTTTTTTATTGTATTTGTTGTACATTTATTGATATGTGAGCCAATTAATTGATTACTTAAAGGCAACGAAGATTGTTTCTGCTAATGTTAAGGACAAATTTTAGAATACTACATTGCTTTAAATTCTCACCAGTATTTACTTCGGTAACTAGAGGTCCCCTTTTCACTTCCTCGCTTATTTTTTTTAATGCTTTGAAAATAGTAATACGTAAATTAGTCCGAAATATTGTATGTTATAAAAAAACAAATTATATAACTCTAGTTCGGTACGTCCGACTAGGAGATACCCTAGGCCAACTTCTAAACTGCTATCACAAAAATTGAAACTTCCCTCTATACATACATATTCCCTGAAAAATCTCTGAACGGATACTTCATTTTCTCAAAAATCGTCCTTTTTTCCAAATACTTTTACTTCTCCTGGAACTCTTTTAGACGGACATAAACAATATATTTTTAGAATAGCAAAAAATAATTCCAACCAACCGAACGCGAACGCCTAAGCAAGAAATGCTTGAAAATATACCGGACAACGAAAACCAAAAAAATCAGATTGACACTCTGATAAGTGGCGATACAGTAGAATTGATTGAAGACGATATCATTATATAATGCCCCAATGTATATTTGAAAGAGCTTGGGACGTACACTCAATTAGAACCGCATTTATTGTAAATCTCATTCTTTGATGTTTATGAAATTTTTAGTGAATAAAATGGCATATGTATGTAAATACTAATGCCTAAGCTATACCACTAAAATTGATTATTGGGGGAACAGGGATATGCTTATGCTATAGGATGTACCTGGAGGATTTTCATTCAATATATATATCGGAGGGATATTAAAATTAATGAACTTAACGGAAGTCCTGCCAAGATGGCTCAATCTCACAGTTCATATTACTATTACAGGATTCATTTAAGAGTCAATCAGCGCCCCTTGGAATATCAGTTGCGCAGGTACCAACTAAAGACATAACTTTTTGGTTGTGTCTTCCAGCTTGGCTTGGCGGGAGGCCTATCTTAAACGTCTTTCGATCTATGGATCACGGTGCCCAGTTGTATATGGCCACTCCACGTAGAGCAGCTTGCCTCTGGTCATGTAGCAGCAAGAATACTCATAATTTAAGCAATCAGGTCAGGCTTAGTGACCCTAAATCATTAAACATTGCTGCCTGGATTATAAAGCGAATTGATGTAAGCACTTACCGACAGCATTTGACAACATTTAAGACCGCCTTTGTGCCCCTAACGCCCATGGTACCAGATCAGTCATCTGATCACAAATCTTACCCTGAAAGGATATTTCCAATATGGCTTTATAACTAATAGCTCCGGACGGAAAAAAGTCCAACGAGGTGCCCATATATGCACACCCCCACGTTCGTACCACTACATTCATATCATCCTACCTCGTTCATACATTTTCACCCTTCAATTGCAGCAATCTGGAAAAGCACCTCCGGCCAACAGGGGCATTCTGTACTGTCACTAAACCTTCTAGAATGCAAAAACACATTGTTGCACGTGTTTCGGCTGGTCACGTGTTTACAGCAGCTATCGCAAATTGCAAAAATTTCAGAATACACGTACTTACACACATTCAAGCGCGTCTTAATTGAGTTCAATCAACAGCATTCCAATTGTGATTGTATTGTATTTTGTGCGCTGTGTGCTTGTGTTGCTATTTAAATTCGTTTTTTCTCGTCGAAAATGATTTGGAGTTATGACTGCCAAGTAAGGAGGTGGTATGTAGTACGGTCGCTACGCGTTGGAATCCGATTGTGGTGGATTTTAAAATTTTATTCTTATACTGTTAAGGAAAATGAGTTCATAGCGCATAGTTGCATTTCTTGTTCTTGGTAAAATATGGTTCAGGGTATCCCCTAACCCGGATCTAGAGCCTCTTGTTAAGGCTATTGTCTTGAACCTTTGCATAGGTCCGTACATATACAGTACATATACAGCTGACATAGGAAAGACCGGTCGCAAAAGTAGGTACTTCTGTGGAAAACCTCATTTGTTAAATAAATATCTTAACCCAACTCGGTTTTTATTAGTTTCACTATACTTTTCATATATATGTCACATTTTATCAAAATTGGAATACTATATCATATAGCTTCCATAGAAACGATCGGTTGAAAATTAAGTTGTTGCATACAAATGTTTTTGTTTATCACGGCATCCAAAATAGTCCCGGCATTCAAGTGCCACTATGATCTTTAAATATATGCAAAATCTTATAAACATCGGACCACTATATCATATGCTAATATATGGTCCAAATCTTATCAAATCACATGATTATCTTTTCTAATTTTAAAGGAAGAATCGGTCAAATAATAAGCTTTTGTATTGCAAAATGTCATATTTTCCAGGATATTGTCATTTAACTACAATCTTCACTTTTCTCACATATTTGAAAACCCCTATTGCAAATGTCTACAAGGCTAGCACAAACCACACGTTTTCTTTAATAACTTTTGTGTTTCTAAGCCGATCTTGATGAAATTTTCAGCAGAAGACCTTATTGTGCGATAAAAATTTTGTATATTCTTAAAAGCACAAGTTCATTAAAATTTTGGCTTAAATTTATGGATAGTTCCAATCGATTAATTTAATTTAATAATCGATTTAAGGCTGATGGGTTGCGATAGTCCTAAGTGAAAGATACTTGATCTGTATAAACTATTTTAAAAGCTACATGACAAGTTTGGTAACTTTAGCCAATAACACCTAAGAGATTGCTAAAAAAAAGGTTTTCGATATCGATTTTAACCGATTGCTTGGAAATTGGGCAAGTTATCGATTATCGGGTCGGAGATGCCTTCTACTTACATTGCTTTTCATAAAATCATCACCTTACTCATTTTCAATAGGTTGTGGGTATGATAATAGTATTTGAATAAGAATAGAATAGATAATTTACCTGAAAGTTTTTCTTGTTAGAGAATATACAAATTAAAGTATTTTTCTTAAATATAGCTGAAGCGATGAGATCGATGTGTCTGAACTGATAAAGCATAGACCTTGCGAGTCTGAATGTGACCACGACTATATAAATCGTGTTCTTATCGATGAAATAAAATCTGTTATCATCCCGGATGCGATAAGCGCATCCCACTGTAATTGTTCTACTTTTGTGCGTGACTAGTATGAACTAGCAAACTTAGCTTTGGTATTGCCAACCAGCATCATTGATGACAATGAAAAGAGGTAAATTATAACAACCAAATATAATCACGCTTTTAAACCTGCTTAAGAAAACTTGAAGCAGATCATGACCGATTATTAGTGCCCGAATACGACCAAGCTTGCAAAAGTGGTAGCTCTGAACTATAATTTGTGCTTAAAAGCAAAGTACGACAGGCAGACAAGGAAACGGGAAATCGGCCCACTGCTAAGCCCTTTATTCACCGGGGAAATGACAAGATTTTCGAAACTTGCAAGAGTGAAGCATATAGCCTTACATACCATCGAGGGCTTTAAAACGTAATGGGTGACGCATATTCCCGCAAGCAAGCCAAGTTAATGGCACCAATGAGCCCCCGCTTAATTCTGAGCGAATAAAGTCTTACGGCTGAACAATTTCAACGTCCGCATCGCCAACGCACTCCCTTTATAGTACGTAAAATAGCTAGGTGTAGAGGTTATACAACACCCTTCTAAAAATATCTAGATGCCTTCAGCTTCATAAAGTGATCGAAAACACGCTACAGCATACAATATATATTTATACAGAATACAAAAAGCGTTACACTCCGCCACTAAGTATCGGGCTATCGGCGTTTCATACGCCTCCACAGCCAGTTTCCACCAGGAAATAAAGAATAGAATACTGAGAGCCCAAACCTCAAAAAAAAAGGGTGCTACTAAAAGGAAACAGGAGGCTAGGAAATAAACTTATTATCTTATGTACCAAAGAAAGAGTGAAAGCAGACATAGGGGCCTCGGCCCTCCTTAAAAGAGGAGAGTGGTCAACAAGCACGTACTCCGATAAAATTAGAGATCTCCTGATAAACGCTTCACCTACCGACTACAATCGTTTTTGCTTCATTTATAGCTTAAGAACTATGATTTTAGGTTCCTTCAACTGATTCCTTTCCTTATAGCTACAGTAACACTTTGTGTTACGGATGACTCACACCACGATTGTTTACCAATCTTGGACGGCAACGTACTTGTATGGGACGAACACGATTACTCACGACCTACTGTTTACTTAGCAGCGCAAGTAACCAGACCATGAAAATGAAGGATACGTTTCCACAATTCCACATGCGGTCTTGGAGGTGTATACGACACCTGTAGGAGGCTTTTGGATCAAAAGCTCTTTTTTAAAATACTTCATGAGCGATACCGAGGTTGCAAACAAAAATTGCAAACACAACGCCCGGCTGTCTACAGCTACTTGTGCCGTTGCCCAAAAAATCAAAGACAACTTCAGAACATTTTCCTTAAGAACCAACAACAAGAAGAATCAAAACAAACGACTCGACAATGAAGCAAGTAAGAGGTTCTAGTCGAGAGCTCCCGACAAGGGATACCCTGAACCCTCTTCTACCAACACCAAATGCAGCTCGCGCTACGCGCTCGTTTGCTTTAGTAGTAATAAAGAAAAATTAAAATAAAAAAAAAAAAATGTTCCCTTGGCAGGGTTCGAACTCGCAACTAGCCGCACCACTTACCGCCTCCTCTACTCAAGAGCCATACCAATAATTGAGTTTTATTGAGAAAAAAAACCAATTAAAATAGCAGCACAGAAAACAATACAATCGCAATTGCAATGGTGTTGATAGAATTCAAAGAAGACGCGCATGAATGTGTTTGTGTACATGTATATAGAAATTCCTGGACAGCCGTTCTTCAAGAGGGGAAGTAGTTAACCACCCATTGCAGCGTGCTATCCTTAGGGCTTAGCTTTAAACCTTTTAATGTATTTTTAGTCGTTGTGTCTTGATTGAATAGACCAGAATAAATGTCTTGTACTTTTGACTCGCTTTACTCTTAACACAGTAATTATACCCTGTTTGAAGTAAGGTACGCTTTAGGCAGCCTGCTTGCTTGCGTGTTTGTCTATATGTATGTGTGACTTTGAGTATGTACATGACATATGTTTTTTATAGAAGAATGTTCAAGTGCTTGTATTGGTAGCTCTGTGTGAATCCTAGTCAGCCACTCCCGACTAGTGCCCGTATACTTGTTCTGTTGTTGATTTTTGGCTAAACGGCTTCAAAAACGTAAGTAAGACAATGTCAGGTTAATGTCATTATTATCGTGACTTTAAACCTACATGTTAAGGTTACACACTCGCAACCCTAACCATAAAAAAGTAAGGCTGCGGAAATACAGTTCGAAGTGTTATTCTTGTTGTTACAGTTAGCTGATGTGGTCGCAGTGTGGGAGATTCTTAAAAAGAAAATTATTAGAATCCATCACGATTTCGTCAAAACTATAAATAATTTTATTTGGGTTTACCTGTCCGACTTTATTATAATTAGCACTCTCCGAAGAAAGAGAATTTTTTGTTTGTAAAGAAGAATTTTGGTAACAAAACAGTAGTGTACTATTTATATTAGTTGGACTAAGACGCTTGTCAGGTTCTAAAAAAGATGTACTTGTTGGGCTGAGTGGCTTTATATTTGCTTCCTCAAGCAAATTATTCCTTGGGCTTACAGTAATAATAGATTTCAATGTTATCTATTTGAGGGCTATGTTTTTTTAAGGACCCTGTTATATTAATGTCGTTCTCGGCTTGCTCATTTACATTAACATTACATACTGTAATATCATCGTTTACTGTCTCAGTTTGAAGTTGTAAAGTAGCTTCTTAGTCGGGGTGCTGACTCAGTCTTACCCAGGTCCACTTTGTGGAGCCGTAGGGATAACTCCGCTACAAAGTGGTTACTAATTCTGTTAAGGAAAAGGGAAGCCGCTGGGATCGCTCCGCTGTGGTTAGGTTAGAGTCGGCCTGCGTGATGGTGCTGCTAGGATCGCTCCGCTGCAAAACGAAAGCCTACAAATGCACAATTTCTACACAGACAACACGCAAACACTGTTTTATTCTGTGTACGTTCACTTCCGTCTTATTTGTCTATTAACTTTTCTAGCCTTGCTGCACCGTCAATTCTGGGTGATTCCTACCCAACCTAGTAGCTAACTCGCGGTCCCTAAACTCTAATAATATCAACAGAGTTGCAAGTGATTCGATTGTGCTTG